>NC_047671.1:4422500-4722500 GCF_011762505.2 Arvicanthis niloticus
ATATATATATATATATATTCATTTCATTACACAATAGCCTTGTTTAAGTGTTTGGTTTTGGAATCAGTGACCTCAGTGATACTCACCCATCTCTTTGTTCTTCTTAAACAGGCAGTGATTCTCTGAGACAGCATTTTAAATTCTGTGCACTTCCATTTGCTGACTGATATATTTTGTTTGTATCACTTTCCAAGGACCTTGTTTCTAATTCACTGAGAAAAGATAGACTTTTTAGTGCTACCCGTTTCTCCTTTACTTTGCTTCTGATAAAATAGATCTCGGGAATTTTTACCTGTTGAGCCCAACAGTTCCAAATATTTCTGGAGAAAAGTACCAGATATAATGTCAACCAAGATGTGCTGGTAAGGCTAGTTGCTCTCTGAGTCACTGCATCTTAACCTACTTCCATAATACACAAGACTCAGAGGCTGCTCAAATTCAAAAATCAAATTTCTCCTTTCTTTGTGCCACTGGACTTAATCCTCCAGACAGGAAAGTAAATATTTCCCAAACAAAATACATGATCTTCTTGCCTTAACACGCCCTCCCTGATCCTGTTTTCTTCTGCATTATGGAGTGTTTGCTGCCCCTTCTTATGTGTATCCACTTCATGTCAGTCTGGTTCTGGCTGTACCCGAAGCCCATCACCCAATCCATGGTGAAGGGTAATGTTCACTGTCAACTTGACAGAAGTTAGAATCACCTGGGAGGCAGACCTTTGCCCTTGCCTAGGAGAGATTATCTTAATTGGGTTAATTGAGGTGGGAAATCTCAGAATTCAAGTGGGCTGTTCCATTTTGGGGGCCTAGTGTACTGGACTGCTCAGAAGTGCAGACAAGGAGTTAAACATTGGCATGCCAGCATTACTCCATTACTCTCTGCTCTTAATTTGTGCTATCACCTGATTTCTCAGTAAAAATGGGCTGTGTCATGGAATTGTGAACTAAATAAAGCCTTTCTCCCTTCAGGTGCTGTTTGTTTGTTGGATATTTTATTTAAATTTCAGATGTTATCCCCTATCCCATTCCTCCTCCTCCTGCTTCTATGAAGGTGTACCCCCACCCATCTACCCACTTCCACCTTCCCACCCTGGAATTCATACTGGGGCACCCAACCTTCATGGGACTAAGGACCTCCTCTCCCACTGATGCCCAACAAGGCCATTCTCCCCTACATATACAGCTGGAGGGTCCCTCCCTATGTGCTCACAGGCTGGCTGTTTAGACCCTGGGAGCTCTTGTTGGTTGGTATTGTTGCTCTCCCCATGAGGCAGCAAACCCCTTCATCTCCTTCTCTTCTCTCTAACTCCAGGTGCTTTTATCAAAGGAGTTTCACACAGCAACAGGACAACAAAGATAGCTATCAAACCACAAAGAAGGAGACAATCAAAATGCCCCTGATTTCACTCTTCAAATATCTAAGCAGCTGTCAGATAAAATGCCTTCAAAGTACTCACCCTCACTGTGATCCTTCTCACTGCTCCTAAGTGGACCTCACACTAGCTTATGGTCTACTGATTGTCCTGTGTGTTACCCCTCAATATATCATTTAGTAAACTATTTAGTAAGTCACTAAAAATCTAGCTCTTGGTAATAATATAGAACATGCTAGTGTTTTAGATTGCTATACAATAGTATATAGTAAATAGTATGTATCTTTTTGGGTATATTTTCTTGAGTATTGAAAACTGAAATTATCTTCTCAGTAGATGAAAGGATCTCTATCATTCCAGAAAGTCCTTTATGACACTTTTTACTCAATTCTTACTTTACCATCCAGCATCACTTTATGATAAAATTGTTCTGACTTCTCTTACTAGAGATTAACTTTTTATTCTGAGAAATTCATTTAGAACATGTGTATTCCCTCATTATAATGTTTGACATTGAAAATCATTTGTTATATAATAGATATGTATTCATTTTTACTACATAGTAGTGTTTCATTCAAAATATAACTACACTTTATTTGCTTTCTTATATTAACATGTATGTTATTTGCAAGTTATGGCTGTTTAAAAGACACTATGAATATGCACACAAGTCATTTATTGTAGCTCACTTTTTATCTGTTTTAGATAAATGTTCTACAGAAAAATTATTGGAGGGTGTCTGATGGATCATGATTTAAAGTTTACTGATTGTTTAATTGTGGTGGACTAATTTTAGAAGAAAATGTGCTCATTTATTTTCTTTCATTTTTCTTGTAAATTTGTGGCCTCCATCCACAGACAGTAATATTCATTAACTCACTAGGAAAATTATGTATTATAAAAGATATCATGTTCCTGAATGAAAGTCTTAACTAGTAAAGAATTCAGTAAACAGAACCTATGCAGATAATGTGTCATAAGCCCTTTGGACAGGCTAAGGGGAGGGGCCACAGCCATGCAAGACTTTCAGGAAACCACAAGCAATGGCTCTGTGTCCTCTGTACTGTGTACTGTGCCCCAGGGCAGCTTGTTTTTCCCACATGGCTCATAGATGAAAGTGTTGGTCTCTTGCTGTTGGATCCAATCATCTCTAGCAGTCTTACAGGTACTCTGGGCTAATCAATCTGTCAATTCTATTAATTGATTTATAATCTGGTGACATTATTTAGAGGTGGAGAGTCTAGTTAACTCTGATTTGGAAAATAGGTCTCTTAGATCTTTTCCGGTCTGCCTTTTTTCTTCCCAGTTGCCTGGAGGTGAGCAGTTTTATCAATCTCATGCTCCTTGAAGAGTTATTGTTTTTTCTCACCACATCCAAGAAACCACAAAACCCAAGACTCGTGATGTCAAATTTTTTTTCTTCTTTCAATTGATTTCTGAGGGCATTCTCTTTCTGTGAAGGAAAGCTGACTAATCTCTGATGTGCAGAACACACCAGGGCTAGAAAATGGGCAGGGGGGGGGGGGTCCTTGCATAGGAAACTTTGACAGGACTGCTGACACGAGTTATATGTTGTAAACAATGAACTGAAATACAGATAGGCAGGGTGTCCTTGTCTCTACTCCTGACCCAGTTCCTGTGACATGAGGGAACATGGAAACCTTGTACCCCACCTCAAGCCCCAACTTTTGATCTGTATCCTTCAAATACTAGAGGTAATAGAGTAACCCCAAATCATTTAGTTTCCAGAATTTTCCACAATATATAATAAATTGGATTAACAAAATTAGATATTCTACTTAATAACCAAGTTAAAGTTTGAAAGTGCTTTTTTTATGTTTTTTAACAAAAAACTAACATAAATATTTGTTAGTTTTATGTCAAAGATTTATGTCAAAGACACACACACACATATACATACACACACACACACACACATTCTCCACAGTTTAGTCTTTTTCAGGAATTCTGTTTTCTTGGACAGTTCTGCTAAATTTAACCAATAAGATATTCAGTCAGATTCCCAAGTTCATAGTCTGGAATCTTTGTTGTCCCCAATGTATTCTGACACTAGATTATTCAGTAGACAGGGATCCCGACTTCTATCCCTCAATCATACAAGTAGACTATATAGTAAACTAGGCATATTCATACACTTAGAAGTAGCTAATGGTGGTCCCCAGGACATCTTGAGTTCTGATCTGCTTAGAAAAGACTAACCCTTGTCACCATTCTTCAGGAGACATCTTGCTGAAATAACTCTACTTAAACAATAGCCAATAACTATTTGGAAAAGTTAAACCATCTAACTTTTAACTATGGGATGCATGCATTTGTTTTCTCAATTATAAACTTCCCATTAAAATAGCTCAAAACAATTTGCTGTTGCTGTACTGTAAAATGTTGGCAAGAGTTATTTGCTTCCTACTACCACATTAATATATCTAAGTTCTCCTCTCACCCTCTATCTTTTAAGCAAGAATTATTGCTTTAATATAATGAAAAGTTCATAGTGGTAGAACCTGCCATGCTCAGCTCTTCTTCAGTGTCCTCTTACTTGACCTTGCAGGAATTGTTGCCAACAAGAGGACAGGATCAGCTGGAAGAAGAAGGGAACATCCAGCTCTATGCAGCCAGTTCAGAGACCTCAATCAGGACTTGTCCAAGCTTCTAGCATTTTAGATCACCAGACAGGATGTGGAAGCACTGGATTGATTTCTCTTATCAACTTCATGTTTGCCCTCCACCTCCCTCATGTTATATATGGCTACAATGAGGGAGAAGAAAGGAAGAAACAAAAGAGAAATAGGGAAGGATTGAAAGAGGCAAGGGGAAGTTAAATCGAGTAAGCTATGAATAGAAGTCTGACCCAGGCCTCTGGGTTTGAACAAGGGAACTAACCCAGTTTTCCAAGCACTTGTGTGTGATTACGTGTTGTTTCTTAGTTCAGTGGAGAAGTGATGGGATGTGTCTTGAGGCTCCAGATAAATGTCTCTGTCTCCAGAGAATGTAGAGAACAAGGAAAACAGTCGATTGAGACTGTTGCATGGAGGAAGCAGGAAGATGGTGAAGTGAAAAGATTTTTGCACATACCTCAACAGTACCCTGAAAATGTTGATAATCATCAATCATTGTTTATTGAATGCAACATGTACAATTCCCATAACTTCATTGTGATAAAGACAGTTTGATGAGGATCATTAGGAGAATGTCAGCAGAAGACAAATGGGAAGTTGCATTTAGGGGAAAACAAGGAGCAAAGGCATGCAAGCAAGAAGCCTGCAGGAGTTTGGAGGAAGAGAAGCTACCAGGAGGACATGCTTGGACCAGAGTGTTGCAGTGAAGCAAGTGGGGGAAATCTTCATGAAATGGGGAATTCAGGTGTCTAATTTGGCAGCAGTAGGTGGGAATGTGTCAGCTCTGTGATGGGAAGGAAAGTTTCTACACATGCATTCACCCTAGGGAGTACTGTGTAGGGATCTTCTATGTCACAGACTCATGATTGCACAGGTAGAACTATTCCCTGCCACAGTGACGAACTATTGGCCACATGAAGGAGCACATCTGCCCTCATTTGTTTGTATCACTGAGGTCCCATCAAAGGTCTGGGAGAAATAAAGCTGACTTCTGATTTTGTTCCACTTTCTGCTTTGCACTGCAGACTAACAGTGTAACAATCACCCAGAGGAGAGATGTAAGGTTGTTAGGAGGTAGACGAAGCAGTTCACCTGCCCCCCAAATCTAAATTTATATTTTCTGGTCAATATTACTAGTAATAATTTTTGATAAGTGATTTTGAGCCTTTAAAGTTCAAAATTTGTGTATTTATGGGGACAGGTACAATTTTGTTCCTGACCCTCCAAACTTATTGTATACAGGCATGGCACCAAAACCCACACACACTCACACTCACTCACATGCACACACACACAGGCACACATGCAGGTATACAAACATTATTTGAGAAGAGAGAGGAAACTAGGAAAAGTGATGACAGAACAATGTAATGAGAAGTGAGCATAGTCTAAACACATGATATGTAGGAAAATTGTCATGTGAGACCCATTGCTTTACATGATGAATATACAGTAATGCAAGGTTAACACAGTTGTCATTGCGAGTTGCTAAAAACAGATAATGAAAATAGTGTCCCAGGCTACCACAAAGGGAAAAGAAGACCAGGATTCTTCGTGAACTCAACCTAACTCTAGGATGAAGGTACTTTAGATCAACTTGCTTACTGACTTTGTCAACAAGAGAAAAAGAAGACTACTGATATCTGCAGTTAGAGATACTTTCATAGCAAGAAGTAAGAGGAAGTCTTCCTTATCTTCCATGGGAACAAGAGATGGGACATTATCTTCCTTAACTCCATTTCAAAGGCATGGCTCCCAGGAATTGAAAAAGACAGTCTTGCAGTAAAAATGGGAAAGAGACCTTTAAAGTCAGTGTTCTCAGGGAAAGGTAAAAATGGGAAAGAGACCTTTAAAGTCAGTGTTCTCAGGGAAAGGAACTGAGCAACCCCTGCCTTAATAAGAGCTCTGGATTCTGTAAAAGATGAGAGATGAGGACTAAGGTGAGGGCTTGGGGCAGGAATCCAAGCTGGAGAGAATATTAAGGAAGCCTTGGGTCTCCAAGTAGCTCAATAGGTAAGAAAAGGAATGTGGACAGAAGAAGGAAGACAGACTGGGGACCCCAGGACTTGATGACACACAGGTCACTTGTTATAAACCTTCTTTTTCTTATACACTCAGATTAGGAACTGGAGATGTATAAATTTAGAACCAATAGATCAAGAAGAAAAACAGGCCTCTCTCAGGACAAAGCAGCAACATTGCAGATTCACAAAAAAAAAACACCATTGGGCAAAGACTCCTTGGTAGGCCACATCAGGTACATTAGAACCCAGGTGACAGTTGTTGTCTGCCATTGCCATCACCTTCTACACACCTGAATGCATAGGAGGTCCCTCTAAGAGCACCATAGCACCCACTATGCTAATGTCAATGTCCTCCACCCAGCAGCAGCAAACGACCCACACCAGCATCTCTTTTATGTGTTCCTGACATCAGATGGCACACAGGGATGTGTTAGCTACACATCCTGACAATTTTAGTTTCATTCAGTCACTGATAAAACACTGACAGAAAAGTAACCTAAGAAAGGAAAAGGTCGATTATGTTTCTACTTCTAGGTCACAACCAATAGTGAGAGAAGTTAGGACAGGAACTCAAGCAGGAACTTGAAGTATAGCGAGAGAGAAATGGTACACACTGGCTTGTTCTCAGATTATGCTCAAGTCACTGCTGCCTGCCTAGGGAGCCTCCCGCAGTGGATTATAACCTCCTGTATCTGTTAAACACCAGGACAATCCTCCCAAGAAAATCTGATCTGTGCAATCCCTTAATTGAGACTTTCTTCTCAGTTGACTCCAAACTGTGTCAAATTGGCAGTTAATGCTAACTAGAACAAGAAAAAAAAAGCATCTGCAGAGTATGGAATAGAAGACTCTAGAAAATAGAAAAATAAGGCATACCGGAATTGTGTTGCAAGTGTCATAACAAGTAAGTTATGACTGTGTATAAAGCTATGGAAGAGGCATCAGAGAGAAAAGAGAGACACAGATTCTCACCACCACCTTCTACAGCCCATGTAGTTATCAGAGAACTTCAGGAACTTTGTCAAGACCAAGTAAGGATTTCTGGCTATGATGATGAAAAGAATTCCAAGACCAACTTGAAAAATGAAGCAGAGTTGGAGATTTTATTTAAGAGATTTTAAGATAGTCTTAAATGTGAGAGTTAAGAGAAAAAGAACGCTTAGAAGAAAGTAAGAGTCACAGGAGTGTGGGTATGGGCCTCTCCCTGTGGGACCCATCTCAGTGTGGGAACTGTCTTAGCATTAGCCATACACACATTTTGGTGGCTCTCAAGTTACATCTCAAAGGATGCTGAGACACTTTCTCACTCCACCTTCTTCCCTCCTCTGCTGGATCAGTGGGATTAGGGGTAGTTCTGAAGATGCCCTAAAATGAATTACAATCTGATAAGGCAAAAAAAATTAGAAGCTACTGTGAGTGAAAGGGGGTTTTGTGCATGTCCTTTCCTTATAAATGAGGCTGGTGGTGTTCCTTGAAAAGGCAGGAAATAGAAGGAACTTAAGCAGCTATTAATTTTGCTGAAATTTTTCACTGCTGATCAGAGACATTAGCTGGGTTCTAGTATGATGGCGTCCTCTCCCTGCTCAAGTCACCAAGTTTCTTCCTGCTGTTCTATACTGCTAAGTATGGTAAAAACTGCAAGCTAGGCATAATAGAGTTACTTCCCACTAAAGTAATTCAAATAGGATCAAGGGTTTCTGATATGACTCTCAAAATGCTGTGTGATCAAATGACAAAAAAAAATATGAAAAAGTCACTTTAAGAATGGGAAAGAAAACTGAGGTGATGTCTGAGTCTGGAAAGCGATTGTCTTGTAAGTATGAGTTCAAAACTCCCAGCACATGTGTAAAAAGCTAAGCATGGCAGCAGACATCCCTATTCCTAGTTCTGGGCAGATGAAGATAGGAAAGTTTCTTGAATTCTCTTGACAGCCAGTATGACCAAATCAGCAAATGGAAGATTCGGATAGATATTATTTCAGAAAATAAGGTAGAGAAACATTCAGACACACAGGTCAAACTTTGGTCTCCACCTTTATGCATATACGTGTGAACAGGCACATAAATATATGTACACGCATACATATACACATAAAAAATATATACTATTTATATTTGTATATAATTATTGATATATAAACTATATTGGCAAAGAAATCACAGAAAAAAAGTGGGAAGAACGTTCACTGATGAAAGAACTAGAACTTTTAAAGTCACTTTCATCAAAGAATGTTTAAAATTATGAATTCTCTTGAAACATATTAAAACAAAAAATCTCAGCAGAGAAATTGATTTTCTGTAAGTTTCACATACCTGATCCTGTATCATCTGTGACCAAAAGATATTTTTCCATCATTCTAGTACTGTCCAGCAATTAGGCTGAGAGGCCAAGACCTCAGACCTCTCCAGCACCATCAGTATGGCATGTGGCACTTGTACACATACCCATTCATGCCTGTGCATACACACATACACATAGACACAGATACACACACAGAGAGACATACACACAGACACACACACATACAGACACACATGTACACATACATATACACATGCAGACACAGACACACTCCCATTCAGGTCTGTGTGTACACACACATATAGTCACAGACACACACACACACAAGCACCTGGGCACACAGACACATATACACTCACATACACATCATGTCCATTTATGACTTTGCATACACGGACACAGACACATACACAAATATGCACACAGACATATACACATTCACATAGACACACATACACACATAGACATATAGACACAAACAGACACACATACCCATTTATGCCTGTGCATACATATACACACACACAGAGAGAGAGAGAGAGAAAGAGAGAGAGAGACAGAGACACATATAGACAAAAACATACATACATATAGAAACACACACACCAGGCGTTTGGTTTTCAAGATTAACCTATCATTTTTTTTTTCATCACTGTGATGAAATATCTCACCTGTCAAGAAACAACTAAGAGGAGGTGGGCATATTTTGGCCTAGAGTTGAAGGTGATTGTCTCCATCATGATGAAGAAAGCATGGCACCGAGAACAGGAAGCAGCTGCCTCCATCAATATCTGTGGAGTGTGGAAAGGAAGTCAGGCTTGGCTGTAAAATCTCACGGCCCACCCATATGAACACTTCCTCAGAGAAGGTCTACCTCCTAAATGTCTACAGCCTCCACAAATAGCTGAGAGGCTAAGTCTGCAAATACATTAGCCTTGAGAAGATTTTCAAAGCACAGTCATAACCTCTCTCATAAAAGACTGGATAAGACATTTCTCTCCTGAGAAAGAGGCTGCATCTTTTCAGACCTTCCAGCCAACATTAACCTCTCAGGAAGGTGTCTGGCAGCTGTGCTGAGCAGAGTGAGTTTGGATGCTCAAGCTGAGTTTTATTCCCTTTTCACACAAAAAAACCCTTCTTCAGCCTTTCCAAGTTTATGATCCATGGCAAGATGAGCACATGAGCCTGAGTCTCAATTCACTCCTCACAGGGACCACTGTCTGCACCTAGGCTAAGCAATGTGGCCGACTGAAAGAGCTAAAACATCCAAGTTGGGGAGCTAGCCAAGTCCTAACTTCAAACTGACAGCAAAAAGCCCACACCTTGGGCTGCAATCATATATCAGCTTGATTTTAGCCACTTACCACACCACAGGAAATCTTAAGGTGATAGCCCCTCTGCCACTATTTATAGGCAGCTGTATAGCATCTAAACTTTGTAACTTGTTTTCTTTCTAACTCTTTAAATCCTTTATCATGGCAGAAGGAACAAGGTGAGTTTTGACAAATTGTTTCATGGAGATACGTTAACTATTTATATGTAAATCAGAAAGGTCCTAATCCTTTAATAACTTTATAATGACCTACAACATATGTAAGCATATTTAAATAGTGATCTGCTTGTGTAACTATGAGTTACTGGTTGTGTTCTTTAATTAATAACAGTTAGGTCAGGCACTTAAAGTGGATATTAGCCCAAAAGCTTGAAATAGCCAAGATTCAACTCACAGACCACATGAAGCTCATGAAGAAGGAAGACCAAGTGTGGATGCCTCGGTCCTACTTAGAAAGAGTAACAAAATTCTCAAGGGAATAAATATGGAGACAAAGTGTGGGACAGAAACTGAAGGAGGGGCTGTCTGGAAACCATTCCACCTGAGTATCCATCTCATGTGCAGTCACCAAAGGTAGACACTGATGTGGATGTCAGGAAGATCATGCTGATAGGAGCCTGATATAGCTGTCTCCTTAGAGGTCTGCCAGAGTCTGACATATTCAGATGCAGATGCTCACAGCTAACCATTGATCTGATCAAGGGGTTCCCAATAGAGGAGTTAGAGAGAAGACTGAAGGAGCTGAAAGGGTTTGTGGCCCCATGAGGAGAGCAACAGTACCAACCAACCAGAGCTCCCCAGGGTCTAAACCACCAGCCTGGGAGCTCATAGGGAGGGACCATGACTTCAGCTTTAAATGCAAGGGAGGATGGCCTTGTTGGGCATAGGTGGGAGAGGAGATCCTTGGTCCCATGAAGGCTGAACCCCACCAAGTGGCAAGGGAATTCGAGGGTGGGGAGGTGGGAGTGGGGGGGTAGGTGGGGGAACATCCTCATAGAAGCAGGAGAAGGACAGATGAGATAGGGGGTTCCTGGGTGGTGGGGGGAATGGAGTAAGGAGATAAAATCTGAAGTGTAAATATAATATCCAATAAAAAAAGAAAGTAGTTGTTTCCTGAAACCCTACACTTTTTTAACTGCTTGTCTATTTATTAAAGGTGAGAGGCTAGTGTTTTCAATGAGAGACAGAAATAACACATTTTTTACTAGTTGCGCCTGATGTGACATTTTTTAAAGAAACTGCTTTTGTCTGTTTGTGGATCTCTTGGCACTTATAAGCACAGAAATGTCTGAGAAATGCCTTTGTGTTTTCATTAAACTTCATTAGTTTTAGGTGTTATGACAGCCAAATGACACCAAAGACACCAATAATACTTCATCTAAAATTCTAAAATGCCTAATTTTATTAACTGATTTTTTTTTATCTAAAAAATCTATTCAGAGGCTGGGTGTAGAACTAAGAAGGTAAATTGCTTGTCATGTGAACATTACAACCTCAGCTAGATTCCCAACACCCACAGGAAATGCCAGATGTGGAGGCCATATGCTTGTAATCTCAGGGGTAGCATAAGAGAGTGGAGACAGGAGGATGCTAGGAATTGTCTAGCCAAATTGATGATCTCCAGGCCAATGATAGATTCTGTCTCAAAAATCTCAAAACTCCAGGTTTTACATGCATGTGTATGTCTGTGCTGCATACACATGTACATGCACATTGCCATGCACAAGCACAGACAAGAAAAACATACATTGTCCACATGGAAAATCCTTATGCAATTTAAAAAAAATTTCCATAGTATGATAATAGACTGTCTATTCACTTAGTAGATCTTGTCTAAACTTGACTGTATCATATTAAAAACATACTTCTCTTATATTTTCGGTTGGGATCCTAGCCTTTAACAGCTGAGCCATCTCTCTAGCCCAAAAATACACTTCTCAAAGTTTTGTTCTTATCTAAAAAGGACTCAAGTTTCACTTATGCAAATGTCGGGTTCTATCTACTTGATTATACATGGTTTTAAAACCTAACTATCCTAACTATTCGTACAAATAGTTTTCTTGGCTACTGGAAATGGCTCAGTCAAATTTCAATGACAAAACTAAAAGATTACAAGGTCTGAAGTGAAATGCATTCTGCCCTTGGTACACAACTCAGGGTCAGAAATAGGAACACTTCTGACACTCAGCTGCCTGCGGCACAAATACAATCAGTCTAAGTGGTCTCAGTAGCTCCAGAAGCAAGATGAAGCTGTTTCTCTCCGAGGTTCGCAGGGCTTCCATACACCATGATGTAATGAAGAGGTATTCCAAAGATACTCAGAGAAAACGATAGTGGAAGTGGGTGAAGCTCAGCAAATCGTCCAGTTCCTTGGCATTTATGTCTATGTGCCTTGAGCCAAGCTATCTCAGATTTCAAGGGGATTTGAAGAGCCCTGTCCTTCTGCCTCTCCTGCTGCAGTGTGCATAGCACAAGCACCCTGAAAGACCTTGGGCATGAGAAGGCACTTAGGTGGGGTTTGTGCTGAGCTCAGCTTCACATCCATCAGGACTGCAGGGTGTTTGCATTTCTAATAAGGTCCCAGAAGATGCAGATGCTGCTGAGATCAGGGACTACACTTCACTTATAACTGCTGGACGTGTGATTTTGACTATGCTTTGTAAGGTAGATATCTACCACAATGAAGCCTGCCTGGCTAGGGTAAGGGACAACAGCAGAAACAGTAATCATGAAGCAGCTGTAGTGGTTCTGAGAAAGCAAATTCCTTTCCTCACGGACTTGTCTTTCAGTGAGTGGCTGTGTTGGGGTCTCCTATTTTCTTCAATTTGAAGAATAGCTTCTCATTTTCACACTCCTTCACCCTCAGTTTCTCTTAACTACAGGAAAGATGTAAGACTAGGGAAGAAGTAAGAATTTAAGACTCTAATATCTCAAAATCGTTTTATTCTTTTAAAAGTTGTATTCTTAAAAATAACGTAAGAGAATAAGATGTTGTAGGAAAGGATCCTGAATGATTCAGTAGTTAAGGGTTTAGTCACTAGAATATCTGGTGACAAACGACTCAAATTGACTGGGATGAGTTTACAGAAGAGGTGGATACACTTAATCCAGTGCACGTAATAAAGCTGACTTACAGAAGAAATTGACTCCAGGAACTAATCTTGAGTGAACTGTTAGCACACATTCAGTCTGTAAGGCTGGAGGAAGACACAAACACTGTTGTAGGATGATAAGACTGGTCTCCCTACTCTCTCAGATGTGGTACCCGCAAGCAAGCTCAGTTAATGTAGAACTAGATGGTCATTTGGAAAAAGGCTACTGGAGAAATCGTGTTATTTGATGAGTAAGAAATCTGCAAATGAATAAGCAAAGTGATGTAAGAGGGTGTGAGCAAAGTAAACTTGCTTTAAATCATGGGATATTTAAAAATGATGGATATTTGAATGGGTAAAAGTGATTGGGGCTGTCAGGTATAAAAACAGATTACTCATCACAGAAGAAATAGTTCTTGGAAAGACCTAAGAGCTCAAAATGAAATTGATTCACCCTGAAGGATATTAGATCAATTATATCACAATGGAAACCGTAGGTGTGTGCTTATATGTACATATGTGTATGTGTGTATCCCTTCAGTAAATATTTTTTTGGCAGTAGGATTCATTTTATTTCCAGTAATCTGGTATGCTTTGTTTTATAGCTTGGTTTCTTCTTTCTTCCATAGCCTAGTTTCTTCTTTCTTTGATAGCCTGTTTATTTTTTCCCTTCTTTGCCTACCCTGAGCCTTTATCCACAAGAATTGGGGAAACTTCAGTAAAACCCCTAAGAAGGCAACCCACTTTAAACCGTATAAGGTACAGATGATTCCAGTGACTTCTCCACGATGTCTTGGACATATAGGACAGTAACATGTTTACTCACTAAAAGGAAGACCTCTCAGGGTCTCAGCATGTTTGCTGTCTGCCTCTTTCTCTGCTCAGTGCTGCCCTCTATCCCTCCTCAAGTGCAGGTGAATGAAAACGTGCTTCTTTCCAACACTGTATCCTAGCATGTGTCTGAGATCTTACCTTCTCAATCTACTGTCTTCTTGCTGGGACTAGCTGAAGGTTAGTGGTGGTGCAAAAGAAAAGAGACTGCAGCAGCAGGCTCAGTGCAGTTCTTGAGCTAAGCATGGAGGCTGGACTCTGTTTTTAAAGAGGATGCTGCTCACAGTGCTGTTTTGCACAGGGTGGTGGACTGAATAAGCAAACAAGGAAAAACCAACACTACCTTCGAACCTCAGAAAGTTCAGGCATAGGTGAAGCATCCTTACTCATGGAGGTGTTTCCTCAAGAGAGGCTCCTTACTCTGTCATAACTCCAGCTGTATCAAGTTGACACACACAACCAACCAGTATAAAACCCAAACCAACAAAACTCCCAAAGTACCCAGTTCCCCTCTTGAAGTAATAATTGATACTTCCCATAGCTGTTTCTAGATACCTGTTACTAAATAGGTAATAAACTCATCTCCCTAAGGCTGTAAGATATTTACCATGAACAGGTATGGAATTTTTTTACATGTATTTTTTTTAAACTTACTTAGATGGGCAAATGCTTTACTCTTTTAAGGTTAAAGCAAATATCTTACATTCTGACATAAAGCCTGTCTGACTATGATGACTTGTCAATCATTTCTGTCATCTACCTGTCTCTCATTTATCTACACATCATCTATCTCTCTAACACTTACCTGTCTAAGTATCAGTCTGTCTATCCATCTACTTATCTACCCATAGATGGATAGAGTTTGGCAATAAGGTGACAGATGTTTCAGCCATTCATATATATTAAATATATATCCTATATATAGATATATGTTTGATATATATTTGAAATTTGGTCAATTGGCTTTCTTTTTTGGAAAATGAAACTAAAACTCCCATTGAGAATTTATTCATCATTGAACTTGGGCTTAGAATCTTTTTAAACAATAAACAATATCCTTTTAAAATCAAAAATCATATAAACATGGAGAGTGGTGGTGGTGTTCAGCACTCAGGAGGCAGCCTGAACTACAAAGCTAGTTCCATGACAGACAGAGATACACAGAAGTACCTTGTCTTAAAAAAAAAAACACAACATAAGAAGTAAAAATTAAAAACAAATCATATAAACAGTAGCCTTTTGTAATAAATTTAAGTGCGAACTTTCTCCCCTTACATCATGAAGTGGTTTAGTATAGTGATGTTTTTTTTTCTTAAATGACTGCAGCATAATATCAAGAAGAATCGTTAGCTTGGAGTTTTATATTAAAAGACATTTGAATTAGGAGCTGGATTTAGTTAACAAATACTGAGTTATTAAGTTTATTTTCTCAGCTCAGTTACAGAAATGTTTGCTGAATCAATATTGTGCTTGAGTCACCCAAGCTGTCAAATGCTTTTGCAGTATTACATTACTTTATTAATAATGTAAGACGGAACACTGACTGTTTTTCCTTCTGAAGTTAATGTCAGTAACTTGTGTATATTCTATATCTAGAGGCTACCGGCTTCCACTGCTTTTTGTGTTAGCCTGAGTTTGGCTTCTTTGATTGTTTACTTATATGTGATTCTGCTCATTCTTGCCCCAGTCTCTATCATTTTCTCACTTATGCTGACTTTGTACCTCCCATGTCACTCTTCTTTGAGACAAGGTCTCAGTGTACAACCTTGGCTGGACTCACACTCAATAGGAGACGTCTCCACTCTTGAGCTCACAGAGGTCTGCTTGCTTCTGCATATTGAGTACTGGGATAAATGCATACGCCGCCATGCTGAGGAAGCCTTTCTTCATTAAATTACTTTGAAGTTGAAACTACAGTTTTTGAGGCTAGCTTCTTTCCAATCCAGCTGTCTCTGTGTATATATTCCCTTATATTCTCTAGAGGCCTTCTACAATATTGCTGTGGTTTTAATGACTCCCATTTAACATGTTCCCCAAGAATCCCTTTTGATAATTTTTTGAGTCACGTTCTATTTTAAACTACTTTTTTTTAAATATTTGGTTCATTTCTAGAAAAATTCTTTGTCCTGGTTTAATTTTCTTGAGCTCAGAGATCGTTTTTTTTGTTTGTTTGTTTGTTTGTTTTAAATCTATCTTTTATTTTTTATTGATTTTCCATGTGTGGCTTGCCTTGTTGAACTGCCCTCATATATTTTAACAAAAATTTGGAAGTCATGATGAAGCATTCTGGACTGTCAATCATTTCTGCTTGGTTAAATATATTAGTGAAGTTTAGTCTGTCACTACTAATTTCTTCTGGTGCTGCACTTTGGCTTGACTTTATTTATACATCAAATTGTCTAGTAAGCAAAGAGGAGTTTCTGCCTCCTTCTGCCATGACTATGTCTTTCCGTTTGCAGGCTCCTCTGGATCAATTTCTCCTCTACTTCTGTGGTTCCCATAAAGTGACAACTGGGATTAAATATCTTGTTTTTCATCCTATAAAAATTTTAAATTACCAATTCTACTTCTCTGTTTCTATTGATAACAGATCCAGAAGATTTGAAGAAACAGTCTTCTCTTTTTTTCCACTTTTCTTCTAAAAACTTTATAATTAACCCTTGAGACCACAATGAGTGGAAACCAGCCTTTCAAGGCCCTCTGCAAGTTTTAAGGCTCCTGACACATAGCAAGCCTCCATCCTTTGTCTTCTTTAAGCTCATTGTTCATCCTGCTTTTCATTCTACCTTTCAGTCCTCCCAGACATTCACGGACCCCTGGGGTGCTGTGACCTGTTCTCCCCTGTGGTTTCCTCTCTAGCCATCCATTTTCTAGCCATTCATCTCCAGCTGTTCCATTTTGATCCAGCTCCCTGAAGTTACAGTCAATTGCTGGCCCATCTCTCTCCCCTGTTTACTCCACTTCCAGGTTGTCTGACATACTAATATTTAATTTTACTGCCTCAAGTGTCTTAAACATACATTTCCCCTCCAAATTTCAACACCACTGTTTGATCTACATATCCTTTTACCTACTCTGAGTCTCTATCAGAAAGTCGAAAAATATATGAAAACATGCAGGTATACTCCACTCTTTCCAGATGCTCCATTTTAGATACTATTTGCACAACCCTTCCAAGTCATATGTGAACACTTACTTGGTTTGTTTCAACAGAAGCCCCTATCAGTTATGCTTGTTTTAAACTCATGCCACAGAAATAATCAAGGATTACAAATTTTAGCACTTCCACAGCTACCATCTTACTCTATGCCATCACAACCTCCTCCATATTTCTTTAATTCATCTCCTAAATTGTCTCATTCCCAGGAGTCTATGTTTTCCCCAGCTGTCAAGCATTCTTTTTTTAATACAAAAAACAAGGGAATAGAGAATGCATATCTAACCTGCAAGACCTCCTCTTTACTATTCCCCAAACCACATAAACTGTCTATAGTGGCACACAGCACTTAGGATGCAGAGAATCAAGTTCAAGGTCATCTTCAACTGCACATCAAGTTCAAGGGCAGCATAAGCTACATAAACAAAGTCTTAAAATTTTAAATGAGATAGTAGAGATTATATTCTTATAATCAAAACGTTCTGGCTGCTTCCCCTTGTCTATGAAGTATAATCTAATTCTAGATTATAGAATTCACTGGCAGGACCTCACTTGTTGGGGACCGCACTAGCCCCAAGTTGGGGTGGCCAAAATAAATGGTGCAGCCCAGGCAAAATGTTGAGGCCCGGGCCGACCCACGTTTGGGCGGCCACTGTATCCCAGCCCAAGCTGTCGCTCCGGTCTTCAGGTCGGGGTTCAGCAAGAGCGAGGGTGAGGCCAGATTTTACCTAATGTCTGATGTGTATGAATCTCTCTCTCTCGTCTCCCTAATGTCTTCTCTCTGCTGTGTCTCCCTAATGTCTGAATTCTGATCTGTTCTGTCTCTGCCTTTTATATGTCTCACTTCTAAGCCACGCCTCTAAGTTACACCTTTAATCATGCCTTTAGGTCTTGTCTCTAACCCTGATCTCTATACTTCTTAAGTCACACACCTTTAATCTCACACACCTTTAATCTCAAGGTATCTAAACCAAGATTATCAGAGTGTTCTCAGCTGTTGTAGGCTATTGTAATTTAAATCTCATGTCAGGGTATATGGCTCAAGATGGCTGCAAAGCTGATAGCCTTTGCTATCTTCTGCTAAAAGTCGGCCCCCAACACTCACTGGGTCTCTTTCTTCTTCCTTCCCTGTGCTGCATCAATCTTGTGCTGGCTGAACATGCCAAGTTTTTCTGCCTCCTGATTTTTCTGCTTGTATTATATCCAGTTTCTTCAACTGACCTATCCCTTCACCTCTTTAAAGCTTTGTGTTAAGTATCTCTTCCTTCAGGTGCTTTTGTGATCCATAAGAAAAGTCGACAAACACAGGCTCCAGGCAAGCCTTTAACCCGACAAACCCTGTGTCCAAAGCCTGGTACTTTCCTCCCAGTACTCATCATTTGACATTCTTCTAGTTCTCTACTTCCTCGTTTCAAAATTTCTTTATCACAACACTAAAGTGAATCAACTTTCACAAACGGAGCTACTAGAGCTGTTGTGGTCACAGCCTGGTCCCTGACACACTTAATAGATGAGGCTCAGCAACCACTCAACAGGCCACTTAGACAACCAAGTATCAGTGAAAAACAGAAAAAGAAAATTTACTGAATAAGGCCATATTAGAAAACAACAACAACAACAACAACAACAACAACAACAACAACAACAACAAAAACCAAGCCAAGGGGCCAAGTTCCATATCCCTGACCCTACCATGTCTTTGCCAAATGTAGGATTAGGCTGGATAGGGGTGGGAACTGTGTGCTACTAAGCAGACTTTGTCAAGGAGTGTCTCTCCTAATCAGTAACCCATTGTCATGGGGGTGGGAGGAAGCGGGGGAAGAGTCTCCTTTTAAAAAGTAGTGTGGCAAGCGATGAGAACCATGGGAAGTCTATTTCCCCGGGGACAAGGTCCCTCTCTTGCTGGAAGCCTGGTTCATTATTCTCCTCACTCTGCATAAAGATTTCCAATTTCAGGGTGTCCATTGTTTTAATGATCAGATTGCTGAAGGGAAGGTATAAATTTTCTCTTCAGAACATCTTGGCTCCTGCCAATACAGTTTCAAGAGTTTTTATTTTTCTGGCTCATGGTTTCATCTCATGTTCCTGGAACAATTATTTACTCATAATTGCAAGTTGATAATATCGCAGAATGTCGAAGGATGTTACCATATGTCTATGAGAAACAGGTGCCCAAAAGATCAATGTGAACCTATGCTTTCTCACACTGTGGCCAATTCAAAGTTACCTAAACTAAAGACTACACTCCTTGGCAATAGTCAGAGCTCATATCCCAGGCTTTGCTTTTGTAGCTGTTATGATGTGTGAAACTACCTATTTCAAAACCCAGGAAAGAATTTTATGACCTAATTCTTTTAGACTTCCCTGTACAGGTGGAATTTAGCCAGGAACAAAATGAAAGACAAGGACATTGGACTACAGGAATGTTTTCAAGCATGGATCCGGTAAGAGTGATCTAATTCCAGTGAAAAAGCACATGAGAGGCAGGGGAGGGTCAGTGAATAGAATGAGTGTGTGTCACAAGCCATGCACACTTCCAAGTTGGAAAAATCAAGCATCTAACATATTATTATTACTAAATCCCTTGATGGTTACTGTTGTGATTACTCTGAAACACAAACAGCTGGCAGAAACAATGTGGTAAATCAATCCACATCAATATTTATTGAGTAAATGTTTTGTTAAACACTCTTACCTCATTTAGCCTATCAAACATTAAAATATATCACATCATAAAAATGTAATAAATTGTCCAAATCTAAACTGTGGATTCTAAATTTTCCTACTGGATATTTGAGTAGATAAACTTCCTTTTGCAGAAAGGATGCCAAAATTGTAAATATCATTCTACTCTGTGGTGAATTTTTGAAATTATTTCTAAACTTTGTATTTCATTCATTGAGAAACAGTGAAACATCACTACATTTTAATTTTTTTAGTTATGTGTTTAGTTATATGTACATAACTGTGTTGTATGTGCACATGTGTATGCAGATGGTCACAGAAGCCAATGAAAAATGTTAGATCTAGGGCTGGAATTACAAGTGGTTGTAAGTCACTTCATGTGACTGTTAGGAATTGAACTCTGGGACTCTTGAAGAAAAGTACACATTTCTAACCACTAATTTGGGTTTCTAATCCTGAAATCTCACTATTTTTCTTGTCTAAGGCTCTTCATTCTATTTGTAGGGATTAAGGCCTTAACTACAAAAATCCTGATGACTTCTGAGGATACTTTTGTAAAATCATATTCTTATTAGTTTAAATTGTATACAAGAATGTATCTGTGTGTATGGAAATATCAGTGTAAATTCCTATGGAGGCCAGGAAGAGGTATAGTATCCCTTTGAGCTAGAGTTACAAGAAGTTGTCAGTCACTGACATGGATGCAGTGAACCAAACTTGGGTCCCCTATAAGAGTAGCAAGCACTCTTAACTTGTTGAGTCATCTCTGATGCTGCAGAGATGGTTTATCAAAGAGGTCATTTGTAATAAATAAAGGTATGCTGTGATAATAAATAACTAACCATGATAAGAAAAAACCAGGCCAATATTAAGCAAACGTGTAAATTAGGAATTACTAAAGTCATTTGTTTAAATGCAAGGCTAAATCTCAGTTACATACAACTCATACCAATTTAGGCAAACAATATAAAATTTTGAAATATCCATCACTCTGGTTCTTTCAGTCTTTCACCCCCTCTTCCACAGTGAACCTTAACTCTTGGGAGGAGGAGTGTGATGTACATGTCTCATTTAAGGTGGAGGATACCCTATAAGCTTGTTTAGCAGATTGACCAAAAGTGAGTATCTGTGTTTATCATCTTCTATTGAAACAAGAAGCTTCTCTGATTAGAGCTGAAAGCTGCATTAATCTATGGATATGACAATGAGTCACTTGGCCCTGGTTTAATACCTCACCCACTTGGCAGAGTAATCGTGTAGCTTGTCCTCTAAAGCCTGTGGGCCAAGGATGGGTTTCACTTTGGAGTGAGCCTGGAATCCCATCAGAAACTGGTTGATGATTATTTTGATTATTGTCCTATCGCTGTGAAGAGACGCTATGACCGAGGCAACTCATATAAAATAAAGAATTTATTTAAGAGCTTGCTTATAGTTTCAGAGGATTATTCAGTTATCATCATGGTTGAAAGCTTGGTGGTAGGCAGGCCAGCATGGCACTGGGGAAGAAACTGAGAGCTTTATATCTGATCCACAAGCAGCAAGCAGAGAGAAAAAGACACAATGGACATGGCGTAGACTTTTGAAATCTCAACACTGACTTCCAATGACAAAGCTGGAACAAAACAACATTTTTTAATACTTCCCAAACAGTTCCATGCCCTGGTGACAAGGTGTTCAAACATATGAACTTAAGGGCCACTGTCATTCAAATAACTTCATTTTCTACAAAGACATTTGTGCCACTATTTAACCAGTAGGCATATCTTTAATATTCCAGGCATAATAGAGACCATGAATTCATAGCAGCTATGACAATATGCTATTGACACAAACAGGCTCATGCTAGACAAAACCCCAGCATAACAATGTGAGAAGAGCATGTAGTCTAACTTCTGGGAGATGCAAAGTTAGTTTTCTTTAGAGGCATGCACCCTAGTAGCTTAACCATGTTTCAGTCAATGCCACCCACCTAAAAGAGCATATAAGAAGCAGAAACAGTATTTGGTGTGTGTGTGTGTGTGTGTGTGTGTGTGTGTGTGTATGTGTTTTAAAGGACACAAAGGAAGGGGAAAGTGGAGATTAGTGGATTTAAGAAGATGTGTTAAATATGATACATATTGTGCACCATCTTCAAACAACTAATGAGAAACAGTAAAGAAAAGAAATTATCTGGAATTTCATTTTTGTGTTTTTGTTGGGTATTCTTGTATTATTTGTTATTGAAAGATAGAAAAAAAGACTATTGAGTTAGGTGAATAGATATGTGGAAGTCTGGAAGGAGTTGGGGTTAGAGAAAACATGATCAAAATATATTACATGAAAACTTAATAATCCTAAATTTCAAAAATAAAAATAATTAAGCTCTAAATTCTAAGAGAAGGAACAACAGGATGGCAAAATTGCCAGTGATGTTAGTGTTCTCCTGACCCATCATCCACAGCCCTATGTGCTGCTGACCCATCATCCACAGTTCTATGTGCTGCTGACCCATCATCCACAGCCCTATGTGCTGCTGACCCATCATCCACAGCTCTATGTGCTGCTGACCCATCACCTACAGCCCTATGTGCCCAACATTGCTTTTACCAGTCATATGATACTTCATGTTTATAACTCGTGGATATGGAAAAGGAAAGACAGCACTCTTTCCTTTTTATAGCTCAAAATACACACTGGTTCAGTTGCTCACCAATGCTAATGATCTTAGTTACCTCTAGAGAAGGGACTGAATATTTATTGATTTTTTATTTTTTGTGATAATAGGATCCAATGTTGAGATGTATTGTCACATATGTACAAGCATACAGACACACACACATACACACACACACACATACACACACACACACACACAGTTGGCAGAAAAATAGAAACTAGAGACATTATGGTTAATTTATAAAAGGAAGCCAAGTGAGCCAGTTTTTAGAGGCATGGAGGTTCTTCCAAACTTGAACTTTGTACAATAAATGGAACATTCCCACACCTTTTTGCAGAGAAAACTGTAAGCCCTTCCTCACTTGGGCTACAGGTAATAAGCAGAGTAAGAAAAGCTTATGATAGACAAATGTAGGAGTCTTGGGTACTATATGCAAAAGACCTATAAAGTGTCGTGGGCTTCTGGTCCCAAGGTTTTCAGGAACTTCTCACTTTCACTCTAGGAGTGCTTTCTCTTTTCTTAATAAAGTGTGTCTATTTTTAACTTCTAACCATATATCCCTGTTGCAATCCTGTGTCCCAGGACACAAGTGTCAGAAATCACATACTCTCTGAGTGCAGATCCACACCTAAAATGCTAATGTGTTCCATCTACACTCAGCCATTATGTATCTACAATTAAGGTAGAAAACCAAGATATTACAAGAAAAAAGGAAAATAAACATCCTCTTTCAGTGGAACTGTACTCTTCTAAGGTAGAAGGTATCCAATAAGTTATCATATACCCATTATTGCACTATTAGAATGGTACACTAAAATATTTGATCTTCAGAATAGGTGTGTGTGTAAATTGTATAAAATTCTAAGTAAGACTGTACTGGCAGTATGTCAGGGGAGAATTTTAAATTTTAAAATATTTTTGTGTTTTTCTCAGTATGCTCTGGGCATTTTAGGAAAATAAGAATTTACATGATTGTTTCAAAATATGGAAAATACATGTGTTGTTCTGTACAGTAATATAAGTACTTTCCAATCTCTTAGCAAATTATCTTTATGAGAAATAATTAGCATTATACTGATTATAGTGAAACTTTGCTCTTAAATATGTAAGGTGGCTCTGAACTACACACTGCAGGGGGCCGACCCTGGCATGGACTTCTTCTTTCTTGTCGGTTCTTCCTGAGGCAGCAGAGGAGGAAGAGTGTCTGTGGAGGTAAGACTTTGTCTTATGAGATATTTAGGGTTGCTGTATAATAATAAAAAGTTTACTTATCTAAGTCTAAGTTACTATGCTATTGTGGCTGGCCTGCCTTCTGTGTTTCTCTGAGGCCAGAGACTGCAGTCTCTGGCACTTAGCACCTCATCCTAAAACAACAGGCGATTAAGTAAAGGATTAATTGCTAGAGCTTTTCCCTTTTTGTTCAGGTGCCTCTTGCTTATCAGGCTAGAAGGAAGTTTAGAGCAATAAACTTCTATTGAACCAGGAGAAGAGAATAACACTCCCAGAAGGAAAAGTTTTTACATAAGTAAATATACATAGACTCACATAAGTTCATACACAGATTTCAGCATGCTCATTTATACATTTCCATTCAAACCGGTTGGGCCCAGCTTGCATGCATTCTCGCAGTTACATACTTCCACACACGCATGCATATATTCTCAAAATTATATACACACACATCCACACTTACATATGCATATGGAGCAAAAGACCAAGCACCCATGCAGAAAGAACTCACTCAATCTGAATGACAAATGAGCTCCAACCTTAATTGCATAGAGAAAGAAAAAGCTTCTACTCTTTTAAAGCTAAATAAATTAAACCCACGTTTGTTTAAAAAAAATGTTTTGTTCCTTTTAATAAGAATAAACCTGCCTTGTTATTTAAAAAGGACCTGTTCTGTCCCATGGTAAAGAAAAGCCTGCCCACTCCTTTTGCTCTCTGAAGTCTTCTTTTTTCCTCTTTCCCTCTGCATTCTGCACATTGCTCTCTTAGTTTTTTTTATGTTACCTATAGTTTCTAAGTTATTTCACTCTGCATTCTCCTTCTACTCTTGCTCTCCTCTCCTGCTCTGAAGTTATTATAATGCTCTTACTCTCAATGCCTTTTCTCCCAAAGCTATGCCTATACTTCCAAGTTCTTCTTAAGTTCAGTTCTGCCTAAAAAGTGTTCTAAAAACTTTTCCTCAACTCAGTTCCCCTCTCATTTTTCTCAGTTCAGTTCTTCTCAGCTCAGTTCTGACTCTTCTCTTTGTCCTCAGTAATTAGATATCTTTCAGAATACATCATCACATATTACAAAGTTCATCGCATGTTCACAAAAAAAAAAATCAAATCATAAATTGAAATAGAAGTTTACAACAGAGAATGTTTGCATGCATATCCATTAGGAGTAGTTATCTGGCTAAACATCCATCACCTGTATCAGCGCCACAGGTTCACTGACAGTTTAAAACCATAACTAAGTTATTAGTAAAGTTTTATATAGATAAACCCAGACAATATTTTATCTTCTGTCCTGGCACCTATAATAAGTTGTTAGTTCCCTTTTTATGACCTTTGGTTAATTATTTTATGTTTTATGGAATTTGCTCTGAGTAAGGGAAAGTCTGGTTACTATCTAAGAGCAATTAACTAGTGACACTTGGGAGACCAGGAGAGTTCTCATTTCAGTTTTGACTGCAGAGAAAACCTAATAGAAGTTCCACTACAAAAGAGCTTAATAAATACTGATATAATTTTAGGAACTATTATAGGATCATCATTAAGACTTAAGAAGTCTATATAACATCACTACTAGACAGTACATCTTCATGGATCTGCAGAGATCTGCTCCAAAGTGGTTTGCTATTACTTAGTGATTTAAATGTGTTTAATAATATCAGGAAGAGCATATTAATAGCAGGAATCTTTCCTAAAATGAATCCCTTACAGCCTTGCTCAATAAGAATGAATCTGTTGCAGATTATATAATAATCTAAAGCAGGCCATCTCAGGATGATTACCTGCTACTTATTAGCTTGTCCTATTATGGCTTCTGAAAATACATGCACAGAGTTATTCAGAAAACATGTATTCAAATGCAAATGGACTGTGCTTACTAAAATCAAAACTATTATCAGCAAGCTATTAATTTACTTTTAGATAAAGTGAAGTTATAAAACAAGTCATTTTACTATATTCGGTGAACCTGTCTTTTTATTTATTTATTTTTATTGGATATTTTATTTACGTTTCAGATGTTATTCCCCTTTCCCCATCGACCTCAACCCTGGAATTCCCTATCCCATCCCCCCTCCTCCTGCTTCTATGAGGATGTGCCCTTACCTACCCCCCAACTCCCAACTCCCTACCCTCGAATTCCCCACACTGGGCAGCCATTCTTCATGGGACCAAGGATCTCCTTTCCCACCTATGCCCAACAAGGCCATCCTCCTCTACTTATACAGCTGGAGTCATGGGTTCCCTCCGTATGTGCTCCCAGGCTGGAGAACCTACCTTTTTAAATAGTGGACATGTTCTATAAATAATGAATTAGCAAATACTAAGCTGTTTCTCCTAAGGGAAATCCAAGTTAGACTCTTTTTGTCAAGTAATCAATACATAACCTTGTTCTATGAGTGCTTTTACTCAAACTGCTTTAGATGTGTATTGTTGATGCATTAACATGGAACCCACAGCTGACAGCACAATAACTCAGGCTCAAAGCAGCTGATCAAACAAGTAGCTCCTCCTCAGGGCACATCACACATTCCATGCAGTTGAACGCACTCAGCACAGTGTTTAGGGTTATTGTTAAGGGGAACCACTAATGAAATCCTACAACAGTGCAAAATACAGAACTTCAAAAGCTCTATATTTTCATAAACTTCATATATTTTCATATATTTTCAAAACTTCATCCAGCCTATGAGTGATCAAGCATATATCCTGTGAAATAGGAGTAATCAAGCTTGATTACAGATGTGAAAATATGTGGCTTGTTTCATTATGTGAATAATAGCTCCAGAATTGGAGGAAGTTATCTGACCTTGGGCAAGTGGGGCTTACAGAGTAGACATTTCTGTTTTAAAGATCTCTTAAGAACAGTAATTTCTACTTAAACCACAATGTTAGCCATTACAAGATATGCCTACCACACATGCTGCTGATCTCATCTGAGCAGGAACAAACACAGTATGACATAAAAAAATCTCAGGAATTCATTTTGATTTCTAAGCTTTGTTAATAAGTCAACATTTAATAAAATGCTCCAGCCTGTCACTTCAATCTGTCATGGAATAAGGCCAGACTGTGCTAAGTGAGATACTAAATAGATAAATAAGAAAGAAACAAACATCCTAACACAGAAACATTGAAGTCCACATTCTAAAACAGTCTTGATACTTAGATGTGATACCTTATACATCACTTGATACATGTATATTTTGGCTTACCTAAAAATTACCTTCACCAAAACTGTATAGTGTAAAGTTCTGAATTATTTTTCCTAGCATTTAGGGATTTTCTAGTTTTACTACTTAAGCAATTGCTTCCACATATTCTTCCTTTATTCCTTCTCAAGGAAATGCCTTTCTAACAAAAGTCTAGGCATGCATAAGTACATGCTATGAAGAAATGAGTTCCTTATTAATGAATGAATGCATTGAAGGAAAACGTTGAATTTATGTAAATGTTGGACTCTAAGATCCAAACTGGGAAGACACGCTCCCAGAGAAACACAGACAGGGGGTTTGATGGAAAAGCAAGAGGTTTATTGATTCCAGTGCACTGGGGTTTCCCCCGCCCCCTCCCCCATGCAGGCTAGAGAAACCCTGAGCTAAAGCTAAGAGCAGTTTTTATATGGTTTTCTGTGAGGAGCCGCATTCGCCATTAAAAGATGGCACAGGCTTCTGCTTCCTGGTTCTTCACAGAAGCTTTACTTGAGAATGTACCTGCGCATGGCGCAAAAAAACGAGTATGACAATTGGATGAAAGATTTGAGCCAATGAGGGATCTGCACGTCTCCCAAAGCTCTATTTAAGCAGCGGGCTTTCTGAGCTCGGCGTCCTTCCCCTTTTCTCCATCTTGAAGAGCTGTTCAATAAATGCTGTCAGAAGAATCCTGAGTGTGGCGTTCTCCTTATCAGCGAGGCTGTGCGCTACAGTTTTCACAGGGTTTACGAGGGCAATCTTACAGTCACCTCTTAGACAATGCTAACCACAAAGGCTGACCTCAAATGGCCACTCCATGCTTGGTTTCTTGGCAACTCATATTTGCACATTATCTTATGACAATGAGTGTTAGCTAAGTCTATCTGACCATAGCTCCTGTTTACCCAGGTTTATTGCACTAAGGGCCCAGCTTCCTGATAACCTTTTAATCCTCTTATCTCGGAGCCTTCCTGGAATGTGTGTAAGTCTTTGGAGTGTGCGTCTCCCTAAGCATGTCTCTGGAGAAGTTAATTCTTAAGTTTAAACTGAGACCTGAGATTCCTTCATAACAATGAAGATACACATGTGTACTAGGATGTGAGGTCCAGGACCTGTGCACATCCCCTTGTTCCCACTGAGAAGCACCCTAGAAACTTCGATCCATGGCACAGATGATGGTTAAGTATGTTACGAAATCATTGTACAGCTGATCTGAGAATGTGGGCACACATCTACAATACTTAGGTGGTAGAGGCAGAAAGATCAGGAGTTGAAGGCTATCCTCAATTATATAGAACCTTAAGGAGGCTAGCCTGAGTTTCATGATAGGCAGTCTCAAAAATCCCCAAAGAAAACAAATAAATAAAAATATCAATATGCCTATGTTTTTTGTTTACATATGTGTATATGAATACACACAAACACACCAGGAAAAAAATAAAAACAAAATACAAAGCTTTAAATTTCTAACACAGGTTATTTTCATAGTAGTAGAGATTTATAGCGATTATATTTAATCGCTATAAATATAGAGATTTATAGTGATTATATTGTTTGTGCATATAAGCGTTTTAAAAATTTCAAACTTGCCTCAAAGTACAATCTGGCTTCTTTGCCCTGTGCCTGTGCTCTAAAGACAACTCGACTGCTTTCACAGGCACTGGAGGAGACTGCAGTGGATATTGTGACCAAGGGGTATTTTATAGCTCTTCTGCTTTTGAAAAGGCAGCTAAGGGGCAGAATCCATCTGGGAAGCTGCACAGCTTTAGGAGGGTAGTCAGCATTTACTTTGTCAGAGAATTTTGCCCTTTGTTCACATGAAAGGAAGGATGTCTCTCTTGAAAACTCAGTTTGCATTTAAATAAGGGTATAAAGCAATTAAGCTCCAGGCAAGATCCTTCTGCCATTTTCTTCTCCTGCATGGCTGGAAGACTGCACATCTTGAACAACATGGTGCTTGGAACCCAGCCATGAGGCTTGGATACTCTCATCATTGATGGGAATTGACAGATTTCTCCTAGAGAAGACCTCTCATTTAGAACACCAGGCTACACAAATTCTACCTTTAGCTGTTTAAATCACTTTCTAAACCACAAAAGGATTCACACAGTCTTTTAAGTGATATGCCATACTTGCTATCAAATAGCAGAGCACACAAATGGGGAACAGATGTGTAAAACAAGAATAAACTGGTCATGATATTGTATATTAACTATGACTAGCCAGAGGTGATCCTTGCAGCAGGCTTAGTGTGAGGGCTTCACAGTCTATTACTTTCAAAAAATCACCACAGTCACTTTTAAGACAGTGGCTGTCATCACCCCTCCTTTCTTCTCTCCCATCTTCATTGTATCTCTATTCACAATAGGAAAGCTATCTAAGTGCTTATCAGTTGATGAGTAGCTAAGTAACCCATGGTACATATACACAACCTAATAAAATTTTTCCATAAGAAAAGAAATTCAACCATTTGCACAAACTTGAATGAATGTTTCTCTTCATATATGACAGTGTACTACAATGCATAACTCGTGCCTATAGAGACCCAAATGTATCAGATTCCACGGACTTGTAGTTGTAGAAAGTTTTAGCTGCCTTATGGTACAGAGAAACAAACTCAAATCCCCAGGAAAAGAAACTAGTGTTCTTAACCACTGAGACATGTCTCCAATGCTAGTTTTTAATACAGCCTATTGCAATCATATTTATCTCACCCACTGTCATGGTTCGCATATGCTTAGCACAGGGAGTGGCATAATTTGGAGGTATACCTTGTTAGGATAGGCATGTCACTGTGGGTGTGGGCTTTAAGACCCTCATCCTAGCTGCTTGGAAGTCAGTATTCTGTTAGCAGCTGAAGGAATTTCAGGTAATTAAGGAATTTCAGGTCTCAGTTTAAATTCAAAATAGAAAGAATCTCAGGTTAAACTTAAAAATTAACTTCCCCAGGGACACATCTCGGGAGGAGCACATTCTAAAGACTTACACACACATTCCAGGAGAAGGGCCCAAGTTAAGAGGTAATCAGGAAGCTGGACCTTGAGTGCAATAAACCTGGGTAAATAGGAATTACTTAGATGACACTCTTTGTATAAGATAATGTGCAAATCTGAGTTACCTAGAAACCAGGCCTGGGAATGAAATCAGCCTTTGTGGTTATTGTTTAAGAGATGATTATAAAACTGCCCTCGTGAACTCTGTGAAAAGGTATAAAAACTGCTCTTAGCTTTGGCTCAGGGTTCCTCTTGCCTGAGTGTGAGGGAACCCCAGTGCACTGGTTATCAATAAACCTCTTGTTATTGCATCGAATCCGCTGTCCATGAGTGTTTCTGTGGGAGCACATCTCCTGGTTTGGATCTTAGAGTCCAACACAGCCTCCAGATGAAGATGTAGAAATCTTGGCTCCTCCTCTACCATGCCTGCCCAGATGCTGCCATGTTCCTGCCTTGATAATACCAAACTGAACGTCTGAACCTGTAAGCCAGCCCCAATTAAATATTATTCTTTATAAAACTTGCCTTGATCACAATGTCTGTTCACAGCAGTAAAACCCTAAGATACCCATTAATTTAATTAGTATTGTTTATATAAGCAAGGGGAACTTATCAATGGTTACATCACTGAATAAAATGAGAACCTCCCCCACATCTAACATTAACTTCTCCTCAAGGAGAGGTAGAGCCCCATAAAGCCGTCCCCTCCAATGGTAGAATGTTACACAGGTCTCAGATGGATAAGCTGCTGTAGAATGGGTTTTGCAATTGACAGCATATCCAGCAGGCAACTTTTCAAAGCACACACACCCCTAAATCTTCCTGCTCTTACATTCTTTCCATCATTTCTTTTTCATTCCAGGGCTAAGGAAAGAGTGATACAGATGTTCTATTTAGAGCAGAGGACTCCCAACAGTGACTTAACTTCAGTATGTTGGTCACCTACTCACCAACACTCATAAATGTTGTCTTACAAGAAATTGGATATACACAGAGGTCAGCATTTGTAACCAGAAACTGGACAGAGAAATAGGGAGATGTTGTCTAATGGGCATGTAGTTGTGGTCATATATGAACCACATGTATGTGTATACATGATGCACTTCATAGTAATGTTCTCTGTGTGGAAATCTGCTGTAAGAGTAAATTTCAGATGCTCTTGCTACAGACATCCACAAATAAACTATGTACTAAGATGGGTATGTAAAGTAGCGTGACTTGGGTAATCATTTCACAAGGAATATATGTGTCAGAATACCACACTGCATAACTACAAGGAGTACAGTGGAAATCAAATAGTTTTAAAAAGAAAAATTGCACAAACAAAAGACAATAATAATGATCTAAAAACACAATAGAAAAAGTTTACAATTTTTGTGTTGTGCCTTTACATATATGATGTTTAAACATATTTTCTTGCGGGCTTTTATGCCCTTGGTAGAAATTTAAAGTGTGTGCAGCTCATTGGAAATAGCATCTGTCCCAGAGCATAAGTGGATAAGGACCAGAAGCCAGAATTCAAGCCTGGCACTCAGATGCCAACTTTCTCTCCTGTCTTGATCTGTGTTCCCTTGAGAATTTCTCTGTGAAAATCCCTGGGTTTTTGTGATCTTTAAAAGGATTATTTTTGCAAAATGAGAAGCCATGACTGACTCTGAAACAGAAAAGGTTGCTAGCTTGGAGGGGGGCATGACCTTGGGGACTACTGGAAAGATAAGTCCCTGTGCCTTTGTCTTTGAAATATCCCCAGCTTTTCTAAGCACCAAACTCAAAGGTTAGTCACTCCCAAACTTTGCTATTTTCTACGAATAATGGAAGTGTGATTTTCAATAATAGAAAGAAGTAATATGGGATAAAATAATCACTGTTTTGAGTGAAAATCATAGTAATAGCCAAATCACCAAATCAGTAGATAATTTGTGTTATTAGAGTTAGTGCATAATAAAAAGAGGTCATTCCTGCACTCAGCAATTCAACATAGAAACTACTGAAAGTATTTTTTCTTAGAAAAGAAAAAAAATGTAAGTTCTTAAGAATTTTCTTTTGTCAGAAAAAAAAGACTTTAAAGACTATTTTGATGTTCCTAGAATAAATGTCACCTTCAAAAATCACACCAAACAAAACATATACATATATTTATTTTTAAAAAGAAGTCTTTGCCTAGATTACTATCATCCCTTGATGCTGTTCACATTTTATAGCTTTGCCCATACCATAATTACAACCACCAGTCTCCAAATGAGAGGATTGGATCCAGTGAGCTTCTACTTATGCATTTTCTATTCATTAGCTCCATGCTTCCAATAATTAAAAAGTGTCCTCCCTACCATCTGTCAACATGGTGCAGATTCTAACCCTTTTGGCAGGCCTTTTCCCAGAGCTACCTAGGAATTTGTACCTGGGCCAGATGCTATCAAAGATTTTTTAAAAATGAAGAAGTAACAAGAATATTATACTGTCATGATTTAGAGTAGCTTTTATTTAAATAAAAACTGTTGTCAGTTTATTTGGTAAGACTTTTATCAAGAAAGAGCATTTTTTAGAATATTGGTTTTTGACCTTGGGTTTAAAATGAAAAACTTAATAGATGGGCAGTGACCAGGACAGTAACAGAATTGTATAGCTATCAAAACTTTGCTAAAATAAAAATAGCAAAAGACTTAACTGTTGTGTGAAATAAAATAAACAATTTGATTTTAATATTTACAAGTGACTGTGTCTCTGTGTGTGTTTGTATACATACATGAACATGTGCACACTTTTTTCCACTGCCTTAGAGGAGAAACCCAAAGAATCAAAGAAACTCTAGAAACATTATGCAGTGTGTCTGAGACATGGTTCACAAATACTGTTTCTCTATCACAGAATTACTCCTTAATTTTGAAAATGTTGACTGGATACTATTTGTAAAGCACAACCTACAAAAATAAAATTTTACAGAAGAAAATTTAGTTGTGTGATAAAAACGTTTGTTGAAGAGACAGAGTAAACATGTCTGCTCACCCCAAATAGAGAGCCTACAATAAAGCAAAGTACAAATGTCATCAAAGTCCAACTTGTTGCACCAATAAGCTTTATTCATCACTTACAAGGTATGAGTAAGGAGTTATTTATAGGAGCAGAAGTGACTGAAACAGAGCTGCACACCTGAAGCCTACCTCAGCATGGATGACAGTTCACAGAAGCTAAGAACCTGGAGCCCACTGTATAGCATTCAGAAAATGCAATGGTTTCAAGAATGTACCTTCCAAGAGACTCAGCTGGTCTATACTTATTCCAAGAAGCTGCTCAACTTTCAGAATCTTCCTTATACCTCAGGTTATCTGAAAGTGACTTTCAGCAGCTCAGCTTATTTACTCTTTGGGACGAAGTGGCCTAGAGATCTGGTCAGTTTCAGGGACTTCCTGAAGCTATTTTGAGTTATTTACCCTATCCTATGTCTTAAGGCTTCTCTGCAGAATGGAATGTTTCAATATTGGAGGAAACTGTTATACAACAGTTAAGAACAATAAAATACATACAGACAATTTCTCGAATGATGAGAAAATCAGCACCATAGCTTTCCTCCCCAACTCTGTGTTCCAACATCTTGCTTCACATCTGTCAGCCAATCATATGAAGAAGACCAATACAAATACTTTCCCTAGAGAAACCCAAGTATTGCACTATGAGCCCAACTAGAGTCTAATTTTAGTATTTTATTTAATAACAACTGCCATAGGTGTAAGGAGTTATTATTTCAGTTAAGGCTAAAAAACAATTTAAATCCCTTAATTGCACATTAGAAAATTCACCGCAAGAAAGTAATTATACTGAAAAGTCTAAATGCTACAGTTGAACAAAATACATGTTGAAATAATTTCCTTTAATTACTTATTTGCTAAATGTAATGAATGGTTTTCCGAAAAGGTCACAAATTTATACATAAAATGCTACTATGTATTATTAACATTACCTGTAATAGTACTAATGAAAATATTACAATTTGTTAATTATTGTTGTTGTTTTTGTTCCATTTTCTTTTATTTTTTTCTCATTAGTTTATTTATTCACTTTACATCCTCATTGCAGTCCCTTCTTCCTCCTCTCCTGCCAATCCTACCCTCACAAGCCCGCCCTCATTTCTCCCCCCCCCCACCCTCTCAGAGAAGAGAAAGACAGCCTTGGAAACCAATCCCATGTGACACATCAAGTCTCAGTGGGACTAAGCCCATCCAGTCCCACTGAGTCCAGACAAGGCAGTGCAGTTAGGAATAAGGGATCTAATTGTAGGCAACATAGTCTCTCTCCCACTGGTTGAGTCTCAAGTTGGGTCTCAATGCTGGGTCTCAACATCGGTTATGTATTCCCTAAATCTCTGCTCCATCTTTATTCTTGCAGATCTTATAGGCAGGACAAATTTAGGGTTGAGGGATTTTTGAGAAGGTTCGAGTCCCCTCCCTCCACTGTAAGTCTTGCCTGACTACAAAAGGTAGCCACTTCTGTCTCTCTATATCTTTAGTTGTTAGGATTCTCAAGCTAGGTTCATAGACTCCCTGGTGCATCCTCTGTTCCTGGTCTCCAGATCCTCTCAGAGATACCCCATACAAATTTCTGTTCTTTCTCATAGACTTCTCCCACCCTCACTCCACTCTCCCCATAGCTGATAGTCACACCACCTCTTCTCCCATTCAGCTCTCTCCTTCTAACCATCTTCAATGTATATTTTATTCCCCCTTCTAAGTGAGATTTAAATGTCCTCCCCTGGGCCCTTCTTGTTACTTAGCATCTTGGGATCTATAGACTATAGCATGATTATCCCTTACCTTTTGGTTTAATATCTACTTGAAAGTATGTACATACAATGGAAGTCTTTCTGGGTCTGGGTCATCTTACTCAGGATGATATTTTTTTTTAGTTTTACCCAGTCACCTGCAAACTTCATGATGTCTCCGTTTTAATAGCTGAGTAGTATTCCATTGTATAACTACACCATATTTTCTTTATTTATTCTTTTGTTAAGGGACATCTAAGTTGCTTACAGTTTCTGTCTATTAGGAATAAAACTGCTATGAACATAGTTGAGCAAGTAGCATGGTAGAAGATCTTTTCAGGATATGCCCATGAGTTGTATAGCTAGGTCTTAGAGCAGAACTATTTTCTATTTTCTGGGAAGCTGCCAAATTGATTACCAAAGTGGTTGTTGTACAGGCTGGCACTCCCACCCGCAATGGAAGAGTATTCCCCATGCTCCACATCTTCACCAGCATGTGCTGTCATTTGAGTTTTTGGTCTTAGCCATCCTGTCAGGTGTAAAATGGAATCTTACAGTTGTTTTGAATTGCATTTCCCTGATGACTAAGGAGATTGAATATTTCTTTAAGTCATTCTTCGCCATTACGGACTCTTCTGTTGAGTATTCCTTGTTTTGCTCTGTATCTCATTTTTCAAATTGGGTTATTTGGTTTTCTGGAATCTAACTTCTTGAGTTCTTTATATATTTTGGATATCAGTTCTCTGTTGAATGTAGGCTGCCATTTTGTATTATTGATGTTGTCCTTTGTCTTAAAGAAGTTTTCATTTTCATGGGGTCTCATTTATTAATTGTTAATCTTAGTGTCTGAACTGTTGGTGTTCTGTTTAGGAAGTAGCCTCCTGTGCAAATGTGTTAAAGGCAGTTCTGTACTTCCTCTTCTATCAGATTTAGTGTGTTCAGTTTTCTGTTGAGGTTTTTTATGCACTTACCAAAGTTAAATCAAAATCAGATAAACGATTAAAATATTTGTATCACCCCTAAGGAAATTGAAGTAGTCATTAAAAGTATTCCAACCAAAAATAGCCCAGGGACAAACAGTTTTAGCACAAAAATATAGCAGATTTTCAAAAAGCTAATACCAATACTCCTCAAACTTTCACAAAATAGAAACAGAAGAAATATTGCCAAACACATTCTGTGAGTTCACAGTTTTCCTAATTCTTAAACCATACAAAGACTGAACAAAGAGAATTTCAGACAATTTCTCTTATGAACATCGATCAAAAATTACTCAATAAAATACACACAAACCAAATCCTAGAACACATTAAAACACCATCTACCATAATCTAGTAGGCTTAACCAGTGATGCAAGAATGGTTCAATATATGAAAATACATATAATCCATGTAATCCAAAATAAATGTAATCCACTATATAAATAAAGTGAAAGAAAAAAAACCATGTGATCATATCAACAGATGCTGGAAAAGCCTTTGACAAAATTCAACACCCCTTCATGATAAAAGTCTGAGTGAGATCACAGAAGAAAGCATATACCTAAACACAAAAAGGGCAATATACAGCAAGCCAATAGCCAACATCAAATTAAATGGAAAGAAATTTAAAGCAATTCCACTAAAATGAGCTCCACAATAAGGCTGCCCAATCTCTCCATATATTTTAAATATGGTACTTTAGTATTTGAAGTTCTAGCGAGAGCAATAAGACAAGTAAAAGAAATCAAGGGAATACAATTTTGAAAGGAAGAAGTCAAAGTATCTCTATTCACAGATGATATTATACTACAGGTAAGTGACCCCAAAAACTCTAACAGAGAATATCTACAGCTGATAAACACCTTCATTAAAGTGGCTGTATACAAAATTAACCTAAAACAATTGCTAAGCCCTGCATTATACAAACCATAAACAGGGTGAGAAAAAAATTAGAGACAGAACCTCCTTCAAAATAGACACAAATAACATAAAATATCTTAGTGTAACTCATACCAAGCAATTGAAAGACCTATATGACAAGAACTTCAATTATCTGAAGAAAGAAATTAAAGAAGATATAAGAAGGTGGAAAGTTCTTCCATGCTCATGGATTGGTAGGATTAACATATGTAAATGGTCATCTTACCAAAAGCAATTTCTAGAGTCAATGCAATTCCCATCAAAATTCCAACATTCTTTATAAACCACAAAAGAATAATTCTCAACTTAATATGACCCCCCCCCCAGACACACACACACAAAATCCAGGCTATCTAAAACAATCCTGTACAATGAAAGAACTTCTGAAGGTATTGCCATCCCTTGTTTAAAGCTATACTACAAGACAATAGTAATAAAGACCACACGGTATTGGCATTAAAAAAAAAAAAAAAAGCAGGTTTATCAATGGAATCTAATCAAAGTCCCAGAAATAAAGCCACACACCTAAGGACACTTGATTTTGAATGGAAAACAGTGAAAAAATGAAAACCATGGAAAAAAGAAAGACTATTCATCAAATGGTGCTAATCTAACTGCATGTCTGCATGTAGAAGAGTCCAAATACATCCACACTTATCACCTTGCACAAAACTCAATCCAAGTGAATCACAGGCCTCAACCTAAAGCTGGGTACACACAACCTACTTATTGACTTTTAAGGTCACTCTTTTAGACTAGTGTTGCCTTTCAGAGTGAGTTTTCAGCAACAATGAGAGATGGAAACGTCGACTTTCCTTACACATTCTACTTTGGACAGTTTCTACTTCTCATTGGAATGATGAATTTATTACTACTCATGGATTTACATTTCATAGTAGGACATACAACATTCCATACTCACTGGAAGACCATGCTTTGCATTATTCTACACGTTTGGCCAACTGTACAAAGATATGTCTACCATCATGATATCATGCAGTTTTTCCTTGTTCTCACCTCATCTTCGACCCATCCATTCACCCTTCTCCTGCCCCCTACATATGGGATAAAACATGACCATTTTTCTTTCTTTATAATTTATCTCTTCTAGAATGTCACTGTGCTACTTAGACTTCTTTCACCACGTTTAAATAGCTGAGACAATTTAGAGAAGGTTATCTTAAACTTTTGAGCAAATATCCTTTGCCCTGTCACTTGCTGACCACATTATAACTTGTTGAGATTTATTTAGTGTGATATTGTGATATCAATATTCATTATAGAATTGACGCTGTTGAAATCACCTTGGAAACAAAACTTTGATTTTATTTATGAGAGTCTCCTCAGTGAGTTGAATAAAGATGGAAGACACATTTTTTAGTACATATGGTACTAATAAGTAAGCTAGGACTCAGAAATTAGCACAAAGGAGACATTGAATGAACAGCAGCAGTCATCACTCTGCTTTCTGATGGCTACTGCAGTGTGACCAGCCACCACCTTGCTACTGTATCTGTCCCATGATGAGCTATATGTCCTCAAACTGTAAGGCAAAGTAAATCCTTCTTTTATTGAGTTGCCTTTGTTAGAAAAATTGTCACCGTAATAAAAGAAGTAACTAAACCAGTGGCCATAAACTCAAAAATAAATAATTCTCTCTCCCTCAGTAACTATCAACTGTAAGCTCCTCAGTAGGTTGTGGAGCCTCTAGAACTCCTCCTTCATCAGTGCTAGGGCTTGGACTGGCTAGATCTTGTGCAAGCCTCTCTGTAGGTAACCATCACCCACAGCTACTGTGAGTTCATATGTGCAATAGTCATACTGTGTCCTGAGGACAGCATTTAGCCATACTCCTCCCTATTTTCTTATTCTACTTATTTATTAGTACTACATGGAAAATAATTTACTTGTATATATTACAGGTTATCCTTCATTTGGGGGGTATTTGCTTTATTACATACAGTATTTTTGCCAGGGTTTCTACTGTTACCAATCTTTTAAATTTGTGTGTAGAAGACAACATCTGCAAACAATGACATTTATTGGCCATTTAGTGTTTACTCTTTCCATTTTTGGTTGTCATATTTTTATCAGTTAGGGATTTCAATTCAGTGTTGTCATACGATAACATTGGCTTCAACTATTGCCACAGCTCTGCTCATTTTCATTTCCCGTGTCTGAATTTCCGTGTTTTTAAAACTTGGATCTATGTTAATATCATCATCAAAACTGCTATGGAGTTACTGTGTCTCTCCTCAAAATTCGTAAACTAAAAACTAATCTCCAATACAGTAACAGAAGGAACTGAGGCCTTTGAGAGATAATTGAGTGAAGAGCTTTCATGGATAGGATTAGTACTAATGTAAAAGTTACTGCAGTGAACTAGCCATACCTTCCCACCTTGCAAGGGACACAGATGTGGCAAGAAGATATTTTCTGTGAATCAGAAAATAGTTCTTCAACGGATACTAAATTTGACAGCATCTTGACCTTGGGCTTCTTGATCTCTAAAGCTGTTGGAGTAGGTAGGTGTGCCCTTACTAGAGAAAGTGGGTCGGTGGAGGTGGGCTCTGAGGTTTCAGAAGCTCAAACCAGACTCTCTCTCTGTCTCTCTCTGTCTCTGTCTCTGTCTCTGTCTCTGTCTCTCTGTCTCTCTGTCTCTCTCTCTCTCTCTCTCTCTCTCTCTCTCTCTCTCTGTCTCTCTCTCTCTCTCCCTGCTGCCTACTGATCTGAATGTAGAACTCTCAGCTCCTCTTCCATCACCATGTCTGCCTACTTGCCACCATGCTTCCTGTCATGATGACAATGGGCTATATGTTTGCACTATAAGCAAGCCCCCATTTAATGCTTTTCTTTATAGAAACATAGGCAAGATCATAATGTCTCTTTACAGCAATAGAACATTCACTAAAACATCCTGGAATTCCTGCAGTTGAGAAGTGGAAGTGGAAAGAGCAAGCATACAAGGCCTGCTTCTATTACATAGTGGGAGTAAGGCAGCTTGAGGCACAGGACTGCCTCTAACTAATAAAATGGAATAAAACCATCATCCTTTCCTATCTCTCACTCCTGGCTAAAGTCGAAGCACTGCTTTAACCAGCAACACTGCACAATGCTAAAAATAGTGAAATTCCTGGATATATAATACCACACATTTGAAAAAGCAAGCATATCAACCACCCTATGGACTCTTCCTAAGTAAATGAGTTTCAAGATGTGGTGACAAACTTTATTGGAGAATTAGTTAGAAGTTCAGTATCTTGGGACTTTTCCTAGACCTGCTGTCTCACCATCTCTGGGCATGAACTTAGCATTCTAGCCTCTGGCAAATTTTCCAGTTGAATCTCAAGCATGTTGAGAATCACTGTTCTAGGGAACATGTCTGATGCTCTGTAGTAAATTTATTTCCTCTCCTCAACATTCTAAGCTTTCCATTCCTTTGTTTTAATACCTCCAAAATTCCCTATTGTACACATTCTACTCCCTGTTCCCCAACATGAAGGAGTCATTTTCATGCCTCAAGTGGCTAGTGTCTCAATTCATCTATCTTATGTGTTCTCACTAGCTTGTTGTCTACATGTCCTGGTGACAACAATGGGCATGGAAGGTAGGGTATGTGTCAGTGGTCTCAATGACATTTGTACTACATTCGGCCTGTGCCTATCAATTATCTGGTTCCTTGAAAATGACATCTTACCCCACCACTTTCTTTTAGTCATCCATGATAGGCAGAATAATGAAATGGACTATTTCAGCGGGGTTCTTTAAAATACACTATTGAATTCCAAATGTTCAGCCTTTCAAGGGCAAGCTTATTTGTATTTCAAGAAGTTTATATGCACTTTTATGTGAGAGCTTAGTGTGTGTGTGCATACTTATGTGTGTCTTTATATGTATAATAGTTATAGATATCACAGATTACACTGAAATTTTTGGTCTACATCAATTTGTCTGAAATTTACATTCCATGTCTCTTTCCACCTACTCTATTCCACAGTCATGAACCAGAATATGAGTTTTACTTCATTTGGTCATATAAATAACAATATGATAATTAAAATATGACATGAAATGTGATCATTGTATTTTTACCAGTGCTTATTAAGATCTTCATAAAACACAAATATGATCAAAATATCACACTGCAGGAGCATCACACAAGCACTGGTGTATTCAGCTCTTACATCCATCAAGATACTCTAATCATTTGTCCTTGAACTCCAGCTCATCCATCTTGCTTCATATTCTAATCATTCTTCATCATTGTACTTCAGTGTACACTCTGCCTACAATTCAGCTTTTCACTCTTAGGAGAACAATTTTTTTCTTTCATATTATTAAAGTAGAAATTGTCATATTCCTTAGCCATTAAACAAATGCGATGATGATGATGATGATGATGATGATAAATGACCTCTTTGAGATTCTAACTCACCCCGAACCTGTTTTGAGATTCTAACTCACCCTAGTCAAAACAACTAACATCAAGAATACAGGTGACAGCAAATGCTGGTGTGACTGTGGGAAAACAGAAGTGACTGTGCACTGCTGCTGGGGATAGGAAATGGTTCAGCCAAATATAAATCAAGATAGAGTTTTTGTCAAAAAAAAAAAAAAACGAAATTACAATTACCAGATTTTATACCTCTTATATATAAACTGAAAGACTTTTAAGCTCTGTACAGATACAGGACATCATTGTTTACCATTCCAGTATTCATAACAGCTACAAAAGGAATTAGCCCAGAAGACAATCAAAACTTTAAGACTCTCCCTCTGTCTCTCTCTGTCTCTCTGTGTGTGAGACAGTCATGGGGGAGGAGTGGGAGAAGATGATCAAAAATAAATAAATATTTATGAAAATGTCATAATGAAACCCAGTATGCTAATTTGTAAAACTAATTTAAAAAGTTATGGCAAGAACTATCTGTGAAAATGAGAAATCTATAACCAAATGACTTTACATTGTTCATGTGCCTGAATTATATTAAAACACAAGGTTTGTGTAATCTCACCCCTCAATGTAAAGTATTTCTCAGACAATCTTTTATAATGTGATATAAACATCATTTGTTCCTGTGTTCAAATGGAAACTCAATGTCAGTATTTCCTTTACAAGTCAGACAAGTCTAACATACACAACATTATTTCATTTTTTTAAAAGTCTTTGGTTACTGTTTTTCCAAATGAATGCATCAAAGAATTGGAGTAAACCCAGGATAAGATGAAATTCTTCATTGAATGGAGAACGTTAGTTCTCATGAGTATGGAATAATAATCATCCAGGCTGTTGTTAATTACAACATAAACGAAAATGGGTAGGCTCTGAGGTGACAAATGAATCTATGCAATGATGCCAGTTCTAAAGTATAGCTAATATTTCTGACTTGGTAAATAAAAACTATCCAAGCCAAAGAAAGCTTGCAGACATAGTCTTAGATTTTGATTTATACAAGATTAAATATGAGTTATACCCGTGCAGATAGTAGCATTCTTGAAAATACCCATGATACATCCACTTGTCCTCAACTCAATGGGGGAGAAAAATGTTACAAGCTTCATGAATACTATATGGTCAAATGTCCGTTTTATTAGATAGTCAATGACAGGTGTTAGAGCTTAGTTAATGGATAGAAAGCATGTCAATTCAATGCAGGTGAAGAAGTGCCTGAAATTTATATCACAACAAGACAAAATGTACAGCCCTGAAAGGAAAGGCGCTTGCTTTCCTAGTCTCCAGTTTATCATAGCTATCCTGAAAAAAATAGTAAAAATAAAAATAATATCTCATTCTGTCATAAATTTCCCTCATAAAACAATCATCATAAAGCTATGTGTCTTACTCTCTTTGCATTTGAGGGAAGACTGAAGGCTCTAATGATTTCAAAATGTACTCATTTTGTCAAATGTCATTAACTTTCCTATAGGGTAATATTTTTCTAGTCTGAATGTTTGGTCCCTTTGGAATTTCAAGTGAAAAGCTAAAGCTGATGGCATATAGTTGTTGGCATCTTGGTGAGAGGCACTCTGAGAAAATTAGGTGTGTTTCAGAAAGGTCACAATTCTCCTGAATCTATAGACAAAAGGTAGGCTCAAGATGTGGGTGACATGGGATAGACACCCCTATTTGATTTGAACCTCATCCAGTATTTCAGAATAGTCAGCGACACAATGTGACTTCCTAGTATAGTTTGGTCTCTGAAAGAACCAAAACAACCCCATGTAGATTATATGCAATTCTGACCATGGTCAGGATGCTAAAATACCTGCTAGAGGGACACGTCAGTTGGCTAATTTATTTCTAATCAAATATCTGGCTGAAACAAATTCAGGAGGGAAAAAGTTTATTCTACCTCATACTTCAAGAGATTTCAATCTACAGTCCTTTGTTCTACTGATTTTGAGTTCAGAATGAGGTACAACATCACTGCAGCAGAATTCTGTGGAAGAGGAGGCTGCTTCTCTCATGGTTTACACACAGTGTGATTCTGCAACCCTTTAATACAGTTCCTCATGTAGTGATGACCTCTAACCAAGAAATTACTTTGTTGCTAGTTCATAACTGGAATTTTGCTACTGTTATGAATTGTAATGTAAATATCTGAAATGCAGGATACCTTATATGTGACTCCCTAATAGGCTATGAGACATAGGTTAAAAACCAGTAGAAGGAGAGAGAGAGAGAGAGAGAGAGAGAGAGAGAGAGAGAGAGAGAGAGAGAGAGACAGAGAGAGAGACAGAGAGAAATAGAGAGACGGAGAGGGAGAGGGAGAGGGAGAGGGAGAGGGAGAGGGAGAGGGAGAGGGAGAGGGAGAGGGAGAGGGAGAGAGGGAGAGAGAGAGAGAGAGAGAGAGAGAGAGAGAGAGAGAGAGAGAGAGAGAGAGATTGAGAATGGGAACAACATGCATGTTTACTCATCAAATGAATACGCCTAGTGACTTGGCCTGCATTATCCAATGGACTCCAATTTTAAAGTTTAGGTGGCAAACATTCAACCCAAAACTTACTGTGGACATTCCACATTCAGAGTGTAACAGACATTGATCTCGAGACTGTGTGCTAAATCAATATATATCTAACAAATTATTTCATCTCATCAAATGTATAATAATTTTATCGCTATAAATCTCAGATACTTTCAGTGTTTGATGTGGAAAAACTTGGACAACCTTTATAAGGAAGAAAATTTTTTTAAAAAAACACATAAATGGTTTGAGAAAAGTTATGCCCTTTTGCATAAATTTCCTTTAAATTATTTCCTGATATTTAGCTAATACATAAATATTTATTTTCTTATTACTTATGTTATAGAAAGAGAAAGATTATAAAGAGAGGATAAAGCAGAGACTTTTGAAGATAGGCCTAATACTGTCCAGAGTTGTGACTTCAGAGACACACACGCTGCCCCCTCCCACCATCATCAAAAGGACCATACTCAGACTGTATAACACAAACTAGAACTGGAAAATAGAAGAAGAAACATAACATCTTACTTTTCAACTTTCCAAAGCTTAAAATTATCAACATGGCCAATAAATGGAATATAAAGATGACTGTTATTCTTTCACTTTGTTTGAATGTATCTTTAAAATAATATCTTCCAACTGACATTTATAAATCAGAAAATAAGGCACTGGTATATATTCATCTAGGCTATGTGGCATTATTGTGAATGTTTTAATGAGAATAAGGTTATTGGATTTTTGTCTTTTTATAACTATACTCACTGTACTTTGGTCCTACGGCTCCTGTTTCCCTTTCTTGTCCTCTCTGTTTCCTTCCATCTGCTTTCCATCTTCTGTCCGAAAAAGAAATACATCTCATTTGAAGTGACAGGATGAGGAGATACCCAGGGATCCCCACCTGCTCAGAAGAGAAGACAGGGGAATGGGGAAAGGATTGCAGGAAGGGTGACTGGAAGTGGGTGGTGAGTCGGATGTAAAGTGAATAAGTAAAAGATAAAATTAAATTAAAAAAGAGAAATACTCCTGTCTACTTCTCTCTCTCTCTCTCTCTCTCTCTCTCTCTCTCTCTCTCTCTCTCTCTCTCTGTATGTCTGTGTGTCTGTGTGTCAGTTGTTTTGTATGGTGTGTGTGTTCTTTAAAAGGCAAAAGTTCTAGCATCTGAAAAGATATCAGTACATAATCAATGGTTTTTTTATATGAGACAAATCGTGAAGCTTATTGTAAAGAATGTAAAGATTAATCTAGCCGATGGTACGGAACACAGTTACACAAATTCAGGTAATATTTCATTCACATCTTCTACTCTCCTCTCCTAATCATCTGTGTTAACATTTGTGAGAGGCCCTGTTGCTAAATACTGGGGCAAGTTTTGAAGTTCAAAGAAGTTTTCAACCACTTTGATTAATGATATATGTTCTGAGTTTTGAGGTGCAATTGGAATGGAAATAAATTCAGTAATATAACATATTTTCAGGAGAGAAGTTTATCAGAAATACATTCCTGGATGTCAATGCATAGTTTAATTAATCTTGTACATTTAACAAAAGATCAATACATATGTACATAATCTGCTAGTGTCCTATTGATCTATCCTCTCTCCCTCTCTCCCTCTCTCCCTCTCTCCCTCTCCCTCCTCTCTCTGTATGTGTGTAGTGTGTATGTGTGTACTGTGTGTATGTAGTATGTGTGTATGGAAAAACATATTGTGAATTTCTATTCTTCTTGTTCAAATGTAGGTTGACAGAGGGTGGGTCACATAGTTCACTCTCTCTTTGTGTGTATGTAGTGTGTGTATATGTGTGCATGTGAGTGTGTGTAGTATGTATATATGTGTGTATGTATGTATTGTGTGTATGTGTGTAGTATGTATATGTGTATTGTATGTAAGTGTGTATAGAAATATATTACTGATTTCTACTGTAGTTCAAATGTAGGTTGACAGAGGGTGGGTCACTTAGTTATTCTTTTTCTCTTTCTCTTTCTCTTCTCTTTCTCTTTTTCTCTCTCTGTGTATATGTATAGTGTGTGTATGTGTATATGTGTGTGTAGTGTGTGTAATATATGTATATGTATAGAGTGTGTGTGTAAAAATATATTCTGGATTTCTATTCTAGTTCAAAAATAGGTTGACAGAGGGTGGGTCACTTAATTCACTCTTGTGTTCACAGTAGAATGTTTATACTATATGTAAATCAATAGATAAATGTTTCTTTAACATAAAAACTTAAATTTTACATTGACACATAACTCTTTACCATGGGAAGCAAGGTGTTTTAAAACATGTACTCAGTGTGCAATGACTAAAGCTAATTAGCAGGTACATTGCCTTGCAAAGGTATTTCAGGAATAAAAGCAGGACACATAACAATCTCTTTCCTTGTAAAATATTTGCATTTCAGACTGTAGCCTTCCCAGATTGCAGAGTGTTTGATTAAGTCTAACTTCACATAGATTGTTGTAGATCTTTCACAGATCATCATAAAATAGGAAAGCACTTTGCTTCCTAAACATTTCCCTAGTCCAGATAGGAATTAAATAAGCCAGGCTCACTGTCCTCAGCTCCACCTGCACACTGTTTCTTTAGGAGATTTGGACAAATGTCTACATATGCTAATAGGACACTGGCAACAGACCAAATCTATTGATTCCAATCAAGTTTAATGCAGTGAACCAGTGAATTTATTAATGTTCTATATAGGAGCATGATTGACTCAAAGGTACCAAAGCAAGAGACACAACCTAGTTGATATGGTAAGTTATATCGCTGAGAAACACAACCCAGGACACATGGTAAGTCATGAAGCTACGCGAGCCAGAGGCTCCTCTCCCCAATACTGCTTATCTAAACTTGGAAAGGAGCTTTGAGAAATCTGTTCCTTTTAGGATATCCTCAGTCTCTTGAGTTTTGTTTTGTTTTCCTTTGTTTTTTATCTATTTCCTGATCTTATAAGCCTGTTGTCTCCATCCAGAACAAAATATTTCAATTCAGAGTAAATAAATATACAACATTCTACTCCTTCTTCCAGCTCTTAAACTCTTTCTGGTTACTGTTCTTTTCCTACTCCCAGAAACAGAGGAAACAAAATAGGAAAAAATAGTTATAAATTTTTATAATAAAATTATAAAGAACATAAAAAGAAACTATAGATCATATTAAAAATATATTATCATGATATTGTTAAAATCATATTTTAAAAAGTAATTTAAAAATTTAGTGTACTTTGCACAAAAATTCCAATGATGTTCATCACGGAAATATAAAGATTTCTAAAATTCTTAAGGAAACATGAAAGGCCTCAGATAGTTAAAGAAATCCTAAGTAGTCCAGGTCTCAAACTATATGCCACAGACCAGTAATAAGAACAACAATGACATGAATATTCATAGGCCAATGGAATGAAAGAGAAGATTCTTTATCCTTAACACCTAGCTACAGCACTCAAAGTTGACAAAGGTACTAAAACCATAAGCTGTAAGAAAGGCAGCCTCTTTAATTCAGGTTGCTGATAAAACTGTATTTACATTTAGATGACTGGATCATGTGCTCTCATCCTGTATAAAAATCAACTCAAAATGGAACAACTTTAATATAATACTTGACATCTGGAGACTTCTAGAGGAAAATATTTCATAATTTAAAGATCAGCAAAACCTTCCCAGACAGGATTGTAGAGTGTTAGGAAATACAGGCAAGACTTGGCATAGGGGATTTCATCACATTAAAAATCTTCTGAACAACAGACAACAAGGCAAAGAGGCAAGGGGCAGAACAAGGAACAGGCTAGCCATATGCCCATCTGGTGGGGACTCCTATCCTTTGACTTTTGAAGTAAACAGATAAATTTTCTACTATGTGCTATGTTTATATTTTATATATGAATACCCATGCATTTTAACTGGAAAAGTCTCCTAAAATAAATTGTATTTAGGGTGCTAGAAATTTATTTCAGTGGTAGAGGACCTGCACAGTAGCCTAGAGCCACAGGTTCAACCCCTACATGTTATCCAAATAATAATAGTAAAAACATAAAATAAAATTAATTTATTTAAAAATTAAAATAGAATAAATTGTATTTATAATATATTTGGATCAGTGTTATACTATGTAGGAAACATTCAACAATTTATAAGCATATGAAAAAATAATTATAGACTCAGCATATACTACTTAATTGTTCTTTTCATTTAAGAACATATTATATGCTATAAATACTTCTGTACTACAAATATAAGTTCTTTATCTTGTGTAAATATTCAAACCTAGGTATGGAATTAGTGTTGAATATGTAAGATTTTGTTCCTTTGTAAGTGAAATTGGCTTGGTAAATTTCCTCTAAAATTTACACTCTTGATTCTGAAAATAGAATCCATTGATATTCTTTTTGAGCATATTACAAATAGAAATTTACTACAAGATTAAATGATGATACCCATTTTAGTCATTTGACTTTAAGATATCCCTCATAGACTCGTGTTTGAACACTTAGTCTCCACATGGTGGCACTATTTTGAAAGGTTGCTGTCTTAATTACTTTTTTACTACTGTGAAGACCATGACCAACGCAACTTATAAACAATAGTATTCAATTTAGGGCTTGCTTTCAGCTTCATAGTGTGTGTCCATGACCATTATAGCAGAAAGCCTGGCAACAGGCACTCATGCATGCTGCTCAAGGAGTAGCTGAGAGCTTGAAGCCTGATCATCAGGCAGGAGGCAGAGAAAAGAGCAAGAATGAATGGGCCTGGCACATCAGTGGTACACCTTTTCCAACAAGACCACACTTCCTAATGCCTCTACATAGTATACCAGCTGGGAGCTAAACATTCCAAGATGAGCCTATAAGGGAGAAGGTCCACTCTCATTTGAACTACCACAGTTGAGGAGCACTGGGAGGTAGTTTGACATCCTGGCTCCACTTCTACTTTTCTGTCTGCTCCATGATTGTGGAAGCTGTATAAACAGCCAATTCACAGCCCTGTCCCCATACTTTTCCAACCATGAAAGTGCATTTCCTTTTGAACTTAAGCTGGCTTCTTTTTGGGTATTTGGCCACAGAAACAAGAAAAGTAGCTACCACACCCTTAAAGAATAACAATGCATGTAGATTTCTGCCTGTTTCCTCTGTTTTCTGTGCCACATCATTCTGACCCACTTAGTATAAGATTTCATAAAATGCAAGTTTTAATTTTGTTTTTGCTCCCTGTTTATCTTAGCCTTTTGAAGAATTAAAGAGGGATTGCTTTCTTCCCTGTTGCCTGGCAACTTTCTGATCATGTGAAATGACATCACATCTAATGGAGAAGGATTTATTGATACGGTTGTAATATGTAATAACCTTTATAGTCCCAAATAAAACAAAATATTACCATATGCAGGACAATAAACTTAGGCTTCTTATCTCTGTGACCTTTATTTTAAACAATTTTAATTTTAAAGTGAGAAATTAGGCAAGACTATCTTACTTGAAAAAAAAAACTAATAATAGACAGGATCTTGGGGATTTTATTAAAATAAATGAGATAATCTGTGGCTAGTTGAAAGTACTTAAACATTTTTATATTACAAATTAGTTGGTAAGTATATGAGTTTAAAGAGTTTTAATTTCAGTTTCAAAAATTGAACATTATTGTGTCTCAAATCCTTTGTCCCTTGTTCCATGTCCTGAGAGTCATCAAGTGTTGTGTGCCATGTGCCAGTGCTTTCAGCTGTAGTCTTCGCGTCCTCTGTGTTTCAGTTTACTCCTTGTCAGCGCCTGGGCAGATCACAGCTTCATTCTTCATCTGATAGTCGCTGAGGAAGCACTTCCTCAACATAAGAGTCTTCAGGCACATCAACGTGTCCATCATCAGAATATGCATCCAACTTAAGGCTGTGGGAAATAAATAACATGTACTGAAGTCACAGTTAACTGCATGGAAACAGAAAAACGGTACCTGGAGGATTAGCACACTAGCTAAATATTTAAAGGGTTTTTATTTGATTTCAGAAAGTTTCACAATACTGAATTGATGTAATTGTCACAGTAATAATGTGACATTTTTCCTTCTGTCTAATTCTCATGGTTGTTTGTTGTAAAGTAAGCCTGGTTGTCCTTCTTTTGTAATTAAAATCTCTTTACCTTTTTCTAGCCAAAATAGATTTATAAGATCTCTTTTCCTAGTCCAATGATAATAAAAGCTACTTTAAGAAAGATGATAGTAAATGGGCCTGATGAGATGATTAACCTGAGTTCAATCCCTAGGATAAATTTGGTTGGAGGAGACAACTGAACCTCACAAGCACACACACACACACACACACACACACACACACACCAAAAGGATAAATGCAATTAAAAAAAATAGAGTGTGGAAACATGAAGAGAGGCTTGAGAAATGGCCCAGAAATGGCTCAGCAAGGAAAACTATGCATTGTTCTTCCAGGGAATCCATATTTGGATCCCAGCACTCATGTCAGTTGGCTCTTCACTCCAGCTCAATAGGATTCAATACCAACCCTTTTGCCTTCTTGCTCATCTGCAAGTCACAAAAAAGGGATGCACATATATAGACATACAAAAAGAGGGAAAAAAGTGGCAAGCTCCATAGCTATTTAAGTTGAAACAAAATGGCAGCATTTAAAAGTGATCTGTTGTGAACATAGTTTCCTACTTAAGAAAATTTTATAGTATTTACTGCACCCAGAAAATAAAGTATACATGAAAATTCAAGTCAGTCGTTTACTTGAAACTCACATTCATGAATCATTCCATTATTTCCTTTGGCAACCAATCAGGAATACTTATTGTCCCCCTCAAACACTCGTGAGTACTTATTGTCTCCTCAACCAATCATGAGTACTTAGTGTCCCCTTCAACCAATCATGAGTACTTCCTGTCCCTCTCAACCAATCATGCATACTAATTGTCCCCCTCAACCAATTATCAATACTTATTGTTCCCCTCTTGGCTGGCTACTTGAACTGGGTAGTGCACACTTGTAGAGTTACATAACTGAATCTGGAGCTTACCAAAGTGTTTCTGAGCAAAAAACAGACTAAAACTTCATTAATAATCAAGCATATATGAACCCAAAGTGTTTCTGTAGAGCTCACCTGTGTTGCATTGGGTGACTTCAGCCTTGCTTCTGAGCACAAAATACAATCACATCACAGAGTGCCAGTGAATGCTGCTTGAAACTAGGCTAGATTCAAGCCAGTGATTCTACTCCATATACAAAGCTTTCTTCTTTTAAAGAAACATGACTCTCTAGGTATGGAGAAAAGGTACTTAATATGTTTCTACATTCATTCTTCATCATGCATAAAATTATTATAAATTTGAATTGTCTTTTATTAGAATGCTTGCCTTAAAAATTGCTACTTGAGTTTCATGAAAAATGAATTTTGTGGCTTATCATCAGAGTAGAATTTTCAACAATTTTTGAAATGACCGTAGCCATATTTATTCTGTTTGTATTTATGTAATACAGAGTTCTGAGCACTGATAATCAATAAATGTTACTATTGTGAAACTATGGAAGACATTGAATATACTCCATTCTTTGTAATATCAATTATTCAGCCAATATTGAATACTATGTAAAAATAAAGGATAAAACAATAAATAATAAACAAGTACACTTATTTTATTAGTATTTACATTGGTTTTGTCTTTAATAAATTGTAAATGTACACATATATCATTACCAAATACTATTTAAAAGTAAACTTATCTGTATTATCAGTAAGTTCTTAAATTCCTGTTTTATGTACCTATATTCCCAAGGCCATATACAAATTTCCTGAGTGAAAAAGGACTGCGAGTGAAGAATGGTCAAAATACTCTGCTTTTATGTAAAATATTTTGTGTTCATAAAGGAAATTTACAGATACCACACTATGATTTCACTGAAGAATAAGTTATATATAAGGATAAAACTCAGTAAATTTTGACCAGCTGAAACATTCAAGTAATGAGTATAGAAACGAAGATATTGAATATTCCAGAGCCCTAGTACAGCCACCTCTCTACTGACACTTCCCAATGATGGCCCTACCTTCATAAGCTTCGTTTTATGTAGAAGTTTTATGGAAGGCATCAAGAATAAATTAGAGCTTTCTACCCTATATGCAATCATTATCTGTCACACAATAAAGAGCAGGCATGAATGATAAGTGAATAACGTATGAAACCTGACAAAATATTAATATCTGTGAGTTTTGCATGGAAAATTCAGGACATCACATAATTTAATTCTCTAACTGAATGAATTTTAATTTAATTGCTAATTTAAACAAGGTTTTGCACAAGTAGCTGGGATCAGTCATTGTCCTTGGCAGGGGGAGTCTAAAATGTCTTTGGTTAAAGGCTCATTGACTCAAAAGTGGGACCATCAAGAAACTGTTGACCATTGACTAACTTTGCTTCTCTCTCCACTTCCATTTCTCTATTTTAGTGAAGGCTGGCAGTCTCATAAATAAATTAAGTTTCTGATTCTACTCTGAGTGATTTTCACTTTTTCATTTTTCTTCTATATTCTACTACAAGCCTTCCTAATTGAGCATTGAAAAGAAAAAGATTGCAGAATTAATCTGACTGAATAAAAGTCAAATTAGAGATTTGGGGAAAAGTGATTCTTTCTTATAAAGGACTCACAGGCTAATTTTACAGAGGCAGAGAAAGAATGCTGAGCTGGACATGATTGGGAGAGGCAGGACGGGGAGGTGAGAGATTTTGTTCTCGATAATTGTTGGTCATGAATAACATACTGCATCATAATTCTTTAAAAAATTTCCCTTATTTCTCAGATTACACTCAGAAGGTACATTTACTAGAAGATTAAAGTCATTATTTCTCTAATAAAACTGAGTTAAAACCTAAAGAGGGTAGTTATTTTAAATATGAAATATATTTATAATTTGACTCTAATAAAAATGAGAAAAAATGATCATATTTGTTCAATCAGCTAGGTTAAATGTTTTAGTGGCCTATAATTATGCCATCATTAACTCTAAATCATATTATTAATGATAACGTCACCTGAACCTTGAGTATTCTAATGCACAGAATAATGAAGATAAAATGCACTTTTAACCTCTTGTATAGTTATGTAGAAAAATAAATGTGTATGAAACATGTATAAAGATATTTAAAAGACCAGAAATAAGGCCCAATTTAATGTAATGAATTATCTTTCTCAGCTAACAAGGTCTAAATATATTGGCACATATTTGAAGGAACTCAATGTAAGAGTAGTTATAGTCCATGTTTCCTATCTTTTGACTGAGCAACACTGTGGAGCAAGAAGTTTTACTTTTCCTGGAGATGAACAAAGACCCAGCCAAGCCACAGGTGAGGGCAACATCAGGGACAAAAGACCCACCCCTAGACTTGCTGAGAACCATTGGACCTGTGACATAGATCTGGAAAGTGCATCCAAAGATGGCAATCATTAAAATCATACATATCCCACAAGCTGCACATTTCTATAATAGAAGACTCCCTTATTCTTTGGGGAGATGTCGACCAGAAGGAAAAGCACCTGCCTATTCGGCCAAACAGCAGCCAGGACCAGCAAGCACCAATGAAACAAATAGAGCAAAATCATCCTAGAGAATAGCCAGAAGATAAGACACTGTTCATATATTACTGGTGTGTGTGTGTGTGTGTGTGTGTGTGTGTGTGTGTGTGTGTGTGTGTGTGTTTGAAGTAGAAATTTTATAATAGAAAAATGCAATGGAAAAAATATAAATAACAGAAAAGCCTCAGATGTGTCTGAAAAATTAAAATGTGGGTCTGTCTGATTTCTTTGGCCAAAAGCATGATATGGTATAGATATAGAAATCAGATGAAAACTTTTAGGAAACAGTATTTTTCTTCTGGCATGTGAGTCCTGAAGGTTAAATTTAGTTAATTGGGATTAAGATCAAGTACCTAAATGAGCAAAGACAACCCCCCAACACACAAGGTTGGAAGCAAGGTAAGGATGTTCACGCTTACAAGCCATATTAAATATATCTAGATGTTCTAGTACATTAAAAAGGTGGCAAAATGAAATAAATCTATAAAGTTCAGAAAAATAAAATGAAATTTCAAGATAATATAATTTTCTCTGTAGAAAATTTTGATGAATATAAGAAACAAATTTTAAACACTTTATGAATGCTATGTTATAGAATGCTACAGGACATAAAACAGCAAAGAAATATCACTTTAATTCTACATATCCTGAAAGAACAAATTCAATATGTGCATGATCGTCTTCATATACACTTAACAAAACAAAATATGCAACTTAACTGTACACTGTGAGTTATAAACCACTGAAGAGAAAATACAAAATTTAGATAAATGAACTTAAAGCACAAGAGACTGTGTATCTCAAAATAGTAAATGTCAGTTTTACTAGAAACACTAGGTAATGTGACACTGAAGTAGAAACAAATAACACTAGAGACTACAAGTTATATGGAAACCTACTACTGTAGAAATTTCTTAAAATGCATCTATATGCATACATGAAAAGTTTTAATTCAGAGTTCTCATAACAAAACAACTGTACTTCCACTAGACAACAGGAACTAAAAAATAGAATAAACTCTGTTACAGGAATGAGTTATGTTACTTGAAGGTGCCAGCCAGTGAGGTTACAAGAATCTTAACCAATATAGGCTACTGTCGCAATGTTCAGAAGTGGGCTGCAGAACTTCACAATAAGACCCTATGGCTAAATTCATCATGTCGTTAGGTCATAGAACTTGGAGCAATCAAGCTAGTATGGACTTAGGTACTTAATCCTACTAGCTAGCTTTCCAAAATGCTGTGCATGCTAGCACAATGGAAAAGAGTCATCCAGATGTGAATCTTGTGAGATAAAGTAAAAAGTGCATTGGCAAGAAATGTCTGTAGGTTCAATTATAGCACCACCATCATAGGAATAAACAACCACCTTGTAAAGTGGATTTAAGGCCCTCTCCACAAGATAATACCCATACCTTGTACCATTATTGGGTTAAGACCCTATGGATGTATAAGACAATAGGCCTAACAGAGAATTTATTACTATTATTCTGTTAAATTGACAGAGAATGAAATGAAAATTTAATGATTTATTATTATACCTATAGAATAAGGTACCACTCAATTCTCATCTGAGAAAATTCTTTATGTAATAAATGATAACCAACAAAAGACCACATTTGGCCAAGGTGTAGAGAGCCAGAAGCTGCCAAATGTTCTGGCTTAACTAAAACACATATACTACACCCCACCCTATAAGCTTAGAAGTTCATCTGGAAGAGGAGACAAATCAGCAGGAAGAAAAGCCAAAGATGGTAGATGGCTATGAAGAAATTCTTCTGGAAAAAGCAGAGTAGCTGCAACATTAACTTACAGGGACTATGGCAGTATACAGAGGACTTTACAAGACTAAACCAGATGAAATCACAGTGTGGAGAAGGAATTTAGGATCAAAGTCCAGATCGGCCAGGGAAATATTAGAAATTGCTATTGGCAAAGGAAGGGTCATTGTTCTCTATGATAAGTCAACCATGCTCCAGGAAAAGGCCATTCATTCAGGGGTATTTGGACAGCACAAATTTATTATGATGGGGAACACAAAAGACACAAAATTGTGTGAAAAGGTAAGAAGGTGGTCTGAAAAGAGGTAAGGAAGACTGAAAATGATCAAAATTCATTGTACAGTATTCTCAAGGAAATAATTAAAATATTTAAAAGTATTCTCACTGTACATCTTTTAAAATGAGCAGATAGAAAATACTTTCAGAGTTTTGAGTATATGAGCATTCATTTCTGAATTTGTATATAAAAGATTAATCTTAATTTGTGAGGTACAGAATTTGAAGCATGCATGACTTCTAGAGATGAACTGAGTGTAGTTAAACCACATTTTAAAAATATCTAGCTGCATGGCCATAAATGAGTTACCTGATTTACTTGTACCCCATTTCATTCCCCTATAAAGTGCTATGATGTATGAGCTCATCTCATGATTGGCACAGTGAGCTAGAGAATTGGTTCCTCTGAATGGTGTCTAGTACATGGAAAATTCTAACATTTTAAAACAGAATATTAAATCATATCATGAGATTTATCCAGCAGCCATTATTGAATTACCTTTTAACTTATTAAAGTTTATTCTTTACAGAGCATATTCCATGATACTACTGAATAATGTTCAATTGGCACTGTTCTATATATTAAAAAGACAAACCTTTATACCCTATTTTGCAGCATTTTACAATGTGCAGAAAAACACTTACTAAATGGTTGAACTTTCCATAAAGGTTTCTTCCTCTGGATAGTATTCTGGGTATACAACAGTACAAGTACATCTTATGTTCTCTTCTACAGCAAGAGGTAGGTCCCTGAGAAAACATGTTCATGCTAGTGCATTCCATTAAAAATGGTGCACAGTTTTAGTCAGAGAATATTTGCAAACATGATAAGAGATACTTTTTTCATTCAAAGTAATTCTGTATCTTTTAAAAAGGTATGAATGTATATCATTTCCTTATGATTGTTAACTACCGCAGCCATAAACATAGATGTACATGCAACTCTGTACTATAAGGTAGAGTATTTTGGATATATGCCAAGAAGCAACATAGCTGAGTGAAAAAAGTGCTTCCATTTTTACATAGTTAATGATTCTTCACACTAATTTCTACAGTTACTGTACATGTGTACATCTACCAACAGGAATTAAGTGTTCCTCTTTCCCCAAATCCTTCTCTACACCTCTCGTCAGTATAGACCCCTCTCGACAGATTAATAGATACTGAAAAAATGGTACATATTTACAATGTAATTTTATTCAATCATAAAAAAATTTTGAACTTGCAGGAAGATGGGTGGGACTGGAAAACATAGTAACCAAGGTGATCAAACTTCAGATAGGCAAATACTGTATATTTTCACACAGCAACAAGCCTTAAACTTTTAAATAGATGTATCCATGTTGAAGTAAATATAGACCAGGAAATTAGACAGGCCCATGAGACTTCAGAACAAGAGTCTTTAGGGTGCTGGGTTAGAGCAGACAATAGAATAAATTAGACGAGGGAATCCTATGAGAGAACAGGCTTAGATAGAAAGGGCAGTGAATGAAGGAGGGAGAAGAGGAGGAATCAGCCAACACAAAATAGTTTTCATCAGGAATTTGAGCACTGAGGGGCAATCGTAATACAGTAGATGGTCCTACACACCCATGCACATACAGGCAGCATTAACTGTTTTCAGTGGTATTGATTGGTGAGCATGAAGTTGGGAGCAAAAGTGATGGAGAGAATAATAGATAATTCCTATCAGAAGGAAAGGAATGTAAGCTGAGTTCAATTAAATGTGTTATATGCATGTATGAATGATGAATGAAATGCTTTAAAAGTTAAAAAATTCAATACTGTATTATTCTAAACAACAAAAAAAGAAAATGTAGAAAATCAAGTATGGAAATCTGTTGCTTTATAGCATAATGTTAAAAATAAAATATTATGAAATTAGATATAGGCGTAGTTATAAATATATCATACAATTAAAACCCTTCAAACATAATCGCCTTGTGAGTCTGAGCCATGGGCTGCTCTGAACAAGACATGGTGCTGGCTTGGAGTTGTGGATCGGATCAAGACCTCACTTGTCAATGGCACAGTGTTCTCTCATGAAGCATGCTGCTCATTATCACACTATGGCTTACAGGAAGCCCAATGGTAAGCTTGCCACTTTTCCTTGATAATGTTGAATTGAACATTAAGTTCTTGTACAGAGGCAGAGACTAAAAAAAAAAATGATTGACTGGTCAGTGATGTAGTGTTAGAATGTTGCAGGTCTAGAGTCAAACTGTCTTGGGGTGTCTGTAGTCCTCTCAACAGTCATGCATTTCTTTCTCTGTATGTGGCCTGCCATCACTGTGATGCTTGGGTGAATCAACTCAATGTAAAAACAGACCTCCAGTTTTCACCACCCACAATTTTGGCAAAAGATCCTGCTGGGTAACATCAGAGGCATACGGCACTTCTCCCAGATCTCTTATGACCTGGCTAGTTGATATTTCCACCCGTGTATAAGGAATTGTATTAATTTATAATGTTCTTCTAAATGTTTCCACAAAACTTCATGGAACTATCTTCATACATGATCATAGTAACCCCTGGTCATCTGGTAAAACCTTAATCTGTATTGCCTCACTATGGTCACTCAGACTTGACCTCCAGAATAACCCATTATTTTATATCTTTTTGATGATAGTTCTTCTGTAGACAGAAAAAGAAAGCATTTAAAGACATTTGCCTTTTAAACTATTATGTAATGTTATTATCTTGTTTTGAGTCACTCTATCAAACATTAATTGATTTATTGTGTGTTTTAAGCTCACAAATCACCAACAATAAAATCAATCCCAGACCTCAAATCCTGCTTTTAAGAACTTACAGATTGTAAGTTGTAGAACTGCATAGAATTTAAATGTGGGGCATTAGGTCACTGGGACGGAAAGTTGGGAATGCAGTTCTGAGATTCTTCTTTGTCTTCATAAAGGGAACTGATGGGTTTATCCATACCACTAACACAAACAGCCCCAAGTTTATTTGTTCTTACCAGCAAGTGGTTCATCCATTTAAATGAGTAATTTACATTTATTAGTCAGTTCTACTGCATAAACTCTTTTTTAAGTTCCCCTGACACCATTTACTTTCTGGTAGCTACTATATAGGGAGATTGATTACAAACTTGTAACTCAGTTTCCAGGTTGTGATGTTTATAATCTCACCAGCATTGTGAGCTCATATCATGGCTCATACTACACCTTTTTTCCCATTGCCCAATTGTTTTACTAACTTTCAAAAAAACAAAACAAAATAAAAACAAAAAATAAAATTCTGAAGTGGTGGAAAGTTTTTATATGGACTTACAATTCTTTTATATGGATTTAACGTGCTTTTTCTTTAAGAAAACAAACTGAAAAAGACACCAACCTACCCAAAAATCTTTCAAACAAAATTGTTTCTCATCTAAAAGAAAAGGAGGAAAGAAGATGGAGCAGAGACTGAAAGAATGGCCACCCAGTAAGAGGTACAACTTGAAACCCAGACCACAGGCAAGCACCAATCCCTGACATTATTAATGATTATGTGTGATTAATGCATAGTGTGATTACTCCAGACAGGAATCTAGTATAACTGTCCTCTGGGAGGCTCTATCCAGCAGCTGACTGAAACAGACCAGACGCAGATGTTCACAGCCAAACACTGGACAGAGGTCAGGGACTTTTATGGAAGAGTTGGGGGAGGGATTAAAGTCCCTGGAGGGGATAGGAACCCAATGGGAAAACTAACAATGTCAACTAACCTGGACCCATGAGAGCTCTCCGAGACTGAACAACCAACCAAAGAATACACATGGACTGGAATGAAGCCCCACCCCCGGCACATATGTAGCAGACATGCAGCTCAGTCTCCCTGTGGGCCCCCCAACAACTGGAATGGAAGCTCCTCCTAAAGCTGTTACCTGACTCTTGTATTTGTTCCCCAACTGGGCTGCCTTGTCTGGCGTCATTGAGAGAGGGTATGTCTAATTGGGCTGAGACTTGATATACAAGGGTTGGGGAATACCTAGGAAGGCCATACTCTCTCAGAAGAGAAGGGGAGAGAGAATAGGGGAGGGGCTCTGTTAAGGGAGCAACCAGGACAGGGGCAGCATTTGAGGTGTAAAAATATAAACAAACAAACAAATAAATAAAACAAAGAAAAACAGACTGATAAATTAATGAAACATAAAATAGTGGAATTCTAGACTAAATTACTATTATTAAATTTTAAGGCTTACTGAAAGAGTATTAAAATTTCTGACAAGCTTTTACATATATCAGAGCATTTTCTAACCCCCACCCCCACCCACACACATAAAAGCATAGTATAGCTTTAGAACCCTTATTCTAAATTGTGTATCTAAAGTACTATGTCCTGACAGGTTCCCGTCCCTCTCTCAGAGCTCATTTGCATGAGGGAAGAAGATAGTGGAGGGATGGTGGAGACTGACATTGCTGTTTCCACAGTTCTCTTTCATAGATTCTCCTTCATAAAATTTATTGTGAATTTTATCATGGGTATTCTGAACTTTTTTGCTAATTTTTGCTTATCAATGAGTATATACCATGTATGTCCTTTTGAGTTTGGGTTACCTTACTCAGGATGATACTTTCTAGTTCCATCCATTTGCGTGTAAAATTCATGATGTGCTTGTTTTTAATAGCTGACTAGTATTCCATTGTATAAATGAACCACATTTTCTGTATCCATCTTTCAGTTGAGAGACATCTGGGTTGTTTCCAGCTTCTGTCTAAGTAAGGCTGCTATGAACACAGTGACGCATATGCCCTTGTGGCATGGTGGGCATCTTTTAGGTATATGCCCAGGAGTGGTATAGCTGGGCCCTCAGGTAGGACAATTTCCAATTTTCTGAGGAACCACCAGATTAATTTCCAGAGTGGTTGTACCACTTTGCAATCCCATGAACAATGGAAGAGTGTTCCTCTTTCTCCACATCCTTGACAGTAGGTACTGCAGCTTGAGTTTTTTGTCTTAGCCATTCTGATTGGTGTAAGGTGGAATCTCAAGGTCAGACTGCCTTGTATGGTCTCTGTGTGAGAAGATACACTTAATCCTGTGGAAACTTGATGCTCCAAGGAAGAGGGGTGCTGGGGGATATGATATGGGGTGGGGACCCTCTGAGAGGTGGGGAGAATGGGGTGAAGAACTCAGAGGGTGGAAATGAAGGAACTTTTGGAGTGTAAATAAATACAATAATTTAATTAAAAATTATTGTGAAAAACAAACAAACAAAAACCACCATGGGTCTTTTCTGGTATTCCCCAAGTGCCTCCATAAAGAAGCTTGTGAACTTGCCCTGTTAATGAACAAATCATGCCTACCAATTGCTATGCTTGAATAGATACGGCATAAGAAATTGAGGATTTCATGAAAGCATTACAAAAGAATCTTTACTTTCCAATTCTTTTCACATTAATAATTAAGAAGTCCAATTGATGAATGTAAAAGTAAAATTGTCTTCTGTTTTTCAAACACTTGATATCGATATTGTGTCTAAGCATGAAATAAATGTCTTCTCTTATGGAATTTAATGCACTTAAATAAATTAATGTATTGTGTATGCTTTGGAAATTTTCTCAGGTTGGCTTTAGATAATATAGTTACTTTAAATTACATCTTTATCTAATGTCACCTTTATTTTTAAAACAAAACAATTGAACCACAGATATTCTGTCTGTTTGCCTTATATATTTGGATATACTGTCCAGCTGCATTTTTCCTTATTTTTTAGAAATTCTCATATTCATGTTTCCATGTATGTTTATGCATTTGTGTGAGTGAATGCCACATCTGTGGGCATGTTAAAGTAAGCCAGAAGATGACAACAGATCCTCAGAAGTTAGAAATACAAGCAGGTGTGCGATGCTGAAAATGAAGGCTGGGAACTTCACTCGGCTACTGTGGAATGGCTGCCCTTATTTTTAACCTTTGCAATATCGTCTCAGCTTCCTTTGCAGCTCTTCTTATTGTCAGGTTTTATCAGAATATATTACTAAACTGATTTCTAAACAAACGAATAGTCAACTAGTAATAGTTGTATGTAATTAAATTATTTGAGAAAAATAAAGAAAAGGATACAAAAGTATGTGCATGATCTGGTGTTAATTGCCCAAGAATTAGGGGGAAAGTGTTGGGCATAAGAAAAGCTAGAATGGGAAGTCAAGGAGGGGAAGGCAGAAACAGCAACTGATAAGACAAGATGAACAGAAGAGACTGAACAGAGGTCCTCAACCTTCCTAACTCTGTGACCCTTTAATGCAGTTACTAATCTTGGGGTTGCCCCCACCATAAATGTATTATTTCATTGCTACTCCATAACTGTAATTTTCCTAGTGTTATGAAATATAGGTATCTGATATACAAGATAGCTGGCATGAGACCCTCAAATGTGTTACAACCTACAGATTGAGAATCACTGGAATAGAAGATCAAGCTATTGTATAAAAAAATAAACACATAAACAAAATTAACATTTCCCATGGACTAAACTACCAACCGAGGAGTACACATGGAGGGATCCATGGCTCCAGCCACATATGTAGCAGAATATGGCCTTGTCTGGCATCAATGGGAGGAGAGAACCTTCGTCCTATGAAGGCTCTATTCCCCAGTGTAGGAAAATTTGAGGGTGGGGAGACAGGAGTGGATGGGTGGGTGGGGGAACACCCTCATTGAAGCAGGGGGAGAGGGGATAGAATGGGGGGTTGGGAGGAATCAGGAAAGGGTATAACATTTGAAACGTAAAGAAGTAATTTCAGGCAGGAATTTAAATCTTATGCTAGAACAAAGAAGTAGGCTTCAGGCATGAAAATGACTTTGGGCTAGGACAGGGAAGTAGGCTCAGATATTTTGGTCATCCTGAAAAGCCCTTAGAAACATGGATCACGGGAGTGATCATGGGACTTTGTTTATTGCCTTATTTGTTCTTTGACTATTTGTGTTTATTGTCTTGCTTGTTCCTTGACTATTTGCATCTATTGTATTGCTATTTCCTCAACCTAGAACTGACCTTAATGCTTGCATGTAATTAAAATGGTATAAAAGCAGATTGGGAAAACAATTTAAAAATTTTTTTAAAAAATCAGACAGACACACACACACACGAAAATATCCAATAAAATAAAATAAAAATAAAAATAAAAAAAGAAAATGGTATCTATGGAGGGTTTAAGACATAGAGAAAGAATATTAAATTACTTTTAATTTATAATGTATGTAGCAAACTAAAAACATAGAACTCAAAAACAATTGGAATGAAGTAATCATTAGGATGTTCTTAATAACTTATATTATCAAATGACTGTTCTTTTATATAAAATTTACAAATGTTCACCCTATGTTTGTAAAAGTACAAGGCCTGTTTCTACATGTGTATCGGGAAAGATCACTATAGACTCCATCTGAAATAACTGGAACTGATCCAAATACACCTTCCCTAGACACTAGCTTTTGTGGGACCAGGAGACATCAAGCAAACTTCCAAGGGAAAGAAGCAACAGAGTCCAATCCAGTTATGACTCGTTTGAACCACATCAATGACCAGGATAGCACAATAACCCTAACGGTGCAATAGTGGCACACACTGCCTTGGAGGTAACCAATAGTTCTCTAATTTGACTTAAGATAAGCTCAAAAAAGGCGGGGGAGGGGGGCAACCCTTCCTGGTACTGCAAAGCTATATTCTGAAGCAACCTGCTTACAAGTACTGCCACCCAGAACTTTTGTTTACATAGACAGTCAAGTTGGCTGCTCAGGGACACTTTATGCACGCTATTAAAAGAACATGGCACTAGGGCAGTTGTATAGGCTTAGATTTTTTTAAACCTACTTTAATAAGGGTACTCAAACTCATGGACATTCTTTTAACCAACTGTCCAAAGGTAGGGGAGAAAAGATGATAATTAAGACAGGGAATGTACACCTGTTTAGAAGTAGTTCTTTGGTGGTGATTCCAATCTCCACTTGTTAGGATACCAGGAGTCCAATTTAGTAGTATCAGGATACCAACAGTCTGTTTTATAAGTGTTACCAAACACAAACCAACAATTGTGGCTGAATCCAGCAGAAACTGCTAGGCCTCTTCTGAAGCAGCAGGAGTCAGCAATAGCAGCCAGGATTAGCTGGAATACCAGGAGTCCTCTGCCATGCCTCTCTCAATGAAGTGAAGATCAACAGGGGTGCAATACCAATGAGGAGTTGTAGGGCTGGCTATACAAGCATGATGTCACTGTGCACTGAGTCCTATTTATATTCTCTCCAAACATTATGAGTCATGTGACTCCCCTGGGTCTTGCCTCAGCAAAACACCGTGTGAGTCACATGACACAACCAGAAACTTCCAATTCACAGTTGGATTTACCAGCCATGTGTAATCGGCTTATTTCTATCATAGAATATATAGATACATTCTATAAAGTAATACAGAATGCTTTTATGCCTGCTTATCTTTTACTAAAAACTACATTACCATTAATTTCCATTATCATCTTTTTGATGAACTATTTCCTCAATTTCCAGATTGGATTGGACTTTATCTCTCAAAAAGTATCTCGCTACGTGAACTGGGACAAAATGCTTTCTCTGTTCAGCTGAGTAAAAGCTTTATTTAATATGAATGTATACATGATTGGTATCTAAAGACATAACAAGATTAGCCAATTGCTTCAGAAGATGTGAATGCTTTCTACTTTCTTATTTAAGAGTAGTGAACTGTGTATTGCAGCCTTCTCTGCTGAATCAAACAGTTCTGTGTTTTACATGAGGAGCTTGTCTGTCAACCTCAACTAGTGTAGTGTGCTTTAGGCATGGATGTTAGAGCTAGACTCAGGAAGCCATGAAGAGGAATGGCTACTTCATCTCTCACCTGGAGCAAATAACCTAACCCTCCTAAACAAATAATGGAGGGGTAGCAAGAATACATATTTCTAGTATTTCTGTGTGGGTTTAGTTAGTTAGAGTCCTTAGTGCTTATCATTAGAAATACTCATAAAGTTTTGGCTATTCTTCTTTTTATCTCTATCCACTGACTATGGTCCACACCATAATGCAATATAAATAAATAAACCCTACATGTAGTCTCCTTCATGTGATACCCCTGTCATATCTGGAGGCTTCTCTTATTTCCAGAGTTTTTTCATTGCCACACACAATGTTCTGACAAGTCCTGACGTGGGTCCTCAGTAGCAGGGTTTGGAGATATGAAAGTGTCAGTTCTGTCCTACAGTCCTCTACATTTTCTGAGTGGAATTTAAAGCACAGCCTGATGTAGCATGAAAACTGACTGATTAACTTCCTCTCTTATACTGAAAGATAATTACAGGACAATATATTTCATTAAGTGAAATGAAAATATTCTTAAAGAAGACTTACTTGAAAATGTACAGAAAGATGAAAAAGAGGAAGTCCTGGGTCCAGTCTCCGCCTCTGAATTCAGAAGCAGAATGCATACAGAGTGCAACCTTAGGAGTGTGCTTTCCCACAGAGTGAGAGAATGATAACTCTGCTGTGTCTTTGAAATGTAAATAGAATTTACCTGTAAGCTTCTGTTTTTTACAGTGGTTGAAAACATTCAAGGAAGCATAGTTTACACAAAATAAGCCAAAAGCAATGCTCTCTCTATACAAGAACTCACTGCATTTTCTTCTTGCATTCAAAACTAGATGACTTAATTAAACTCATTCATTTATGTTTTGAATGATTATTCTGTGCCATTCTGATTATATCTGATCTTCTCATAGGAACAAAGACCTTAGACATCTTCAAACCACTCATTTTTTTAATTAAAAAAATCTCTTTATATTTTTTCCACTAACATTTTTAATAATCTGATCATAAAGCCTTAAATAAAAAATTGCTTCCACTTACAAACATAGGAAAAGGGTTTGTCTGTACAAATAAACTACATTGTTCACTAAATTATTCAGTCAAGTGTTATGAAAATGGCTTGTGATATCTACATATTTTAATATTCCAAGTCATTTTCTAAAGTTTTAGACTTTTACTTTTATTTTTTATTATATATATATATATATATATATATATATATATATATATATTGTGTAAATATATGTGTATATATATGTGTATATATATATAATGTATTATGATCAAATTAATCTCCTTATTACCCTATTGTTACCTTCCATTCCTACTGACCATCTTGTTCACATCTTCTTACTTTTATTTGTTACTTTTATCCATTGAACTTAATTAGGGTTACATGTATAAGCATGGATACAGGATTATTTAAGCACGGGCTTATACTACTGCTTACACCACTGCAAACATTAACTGTCAATATTCAACTATGGATGAGGCCTCATCTTCTTCTACCTAATCCATGCTGGAATATTGATTGGCTCAATCATGGCCAGGGCTTACTCAGGTTACCCTAGCAGCCATGAGTTCTTAAGTTCAATGGTCACTTCATGTCCAAAGGACAGCATTCACGACACTCTTTCCCATCCACCAGCTCTAATTTTTTTCCACCCTCTCTTCTGTGATGTTCCCTGGACCATGGAGGGGTGGTGATACAAGTCCTATTTAGATACAACACATACAGGAGAGGCATTATTCTCAGTACTTGGAATACTTAAGATTATTTGCATTGAATGATGCCCATTACAAAAACGATCTTCTCTGTTCAAGGATGACAATAATACTTGTTTATTAGTATAAATTTAAGTATTTAGAAGGCAGATTGTCTATGTCAATTTTCAGCAGCTGAGATATTCAGAGTCATATTGGCACATAATTGGGTCCAAATTATGTGTTTATCTCTTGAATAAATGGTTGGCAGATGGTTGAAGTGGTAACTTAAGGGTTCTTCGGAAAATCACTTGGTTGGTGTTTTGCTGGGGCAAATACATGAAGAAACGTTTCATTAAAGTGGACACAGGGGTGAAAGGCTAAGGCAGACTCATGGAGGAGCGTTTCACTGAAGCAGACACAGGAGAGAAGATGTGCTTTGAAAGCAAGCCTGTGAAAGGGCATGTGATGAAGAATTATTTGCTAAAGTGGAGGGAATATTACTAGGATGTCTCAGATGGAGAATTTTTAACTGGAAAAATCATACACATGCAGAGACTTAAGGGTAAATGAATCGGAAAATTTGGTCAAATATTGTAAGGGAGAGGAATGCACAGCCATTCATTTCTCTAAGTAGAATAAAAAATACAGACGATAGAACAGATATTAGAGAGAGTTGGCTTGGATCTGTTAGCTTTTCACCTTACAGGAAATGGGATAGTTAGGAATACATTTGGGAAAGTAGCCCAGCCACTTCATCACAATGATCCCAGTATCACTGCACTGCACCAAAGGAAAGCCCTGTGGCTTATGAAAAATATATTGAGGCTGATGAAATCACTCATTGCTTACCTGTGGTCTATCATTCTGTGAACGAGGTGACATGTATTGAGTGCCTATTGTATACTGTGTGTTTAGAGCACTAAGTTGGGAGTGGAGAAAGTAAAACTGAGAGAACAATTCCCTCTCTGAAGAACTTTAAGACAAAAAAAGAAGATACATCAGCAGATGCCTGTGGGGCAGGTACAAGTTAGCAAGCATGGCCACAGGGAAAGAATATTTGAGGGAAACAGAGAAGACAAGAATAAATAGATGGAAAATGAACTAGGCAATAGGGTGTGTGAACCACTTGAATGTCTTCTTGCTGAAGAGGTGAAACTATTCAAATCTCATTTCAGGCTGACTCCTCTGTCTTGGGACTCCAGTCCCATGGCTGTTTATGCTACTATTTCATCTAAAGAGAATTCTAGTGCTCATTATAAGTGCTTGTATCTATTCTATTGAGTTTTTCCTTGACTTCATCAAGGCCACATATTGCTTTCCTTTTTCCAGAAAGGATCTTAAAAGATCATCCAATCAACTCCACTGTTTTACAATCAATCCCTTTCCAGTACTTTTGTCCAGTTCTTTCAGCCCAGCCCATATCCCGGGAAACCTTTTTGTTTTCTTCTTTCAAACATCTATGGGAAAAGGACTGCTGGGCAAATGCCTTATACTCCTTTATTGATTTCCAAGACCTGGATATTAAAAGCTAGTTTAGATATGGGGTAGGTAAAGGGTTAGAAATGGAGTAACTAGGGAAAACTGAAGGTCTACCTTGACTGCTGTGATTCATGGTGCCAAATGTGCTTTTGTGGCTAAACATTCTCGAAGCTGCAATTAGTTTGTTCCTGCGAAATCAGACACTAAAGTACCAGGTGTTTTTCCTGTTGCCACTTACTCACATTAACAAAGAATTGCAAAACACCCTGGTTTCATTACACTACTATGTACATTATAGTTTTCATTTCCCCACCTTGTGAAGTTTTAAGAATATACTACAAAGGAGACTCAATCCTCAATCTTACTATATAGATATTTCACTCACCTCTAAGATATTCAGAAAAACTATAAAATCCACAGCATATATCTTACAAGGCTAATCCTCAACTTGGGTCAGTCTATTCTAATCTGCCTTTAGAGTACATGCTTTGTTTTGCTTTGTTATCTAAACTAACTTCTAAGTAAACTGTGTCTTACAGCTAGATTATTTTCTTTGAGAAGACAAGGACGTAAAAGGCTCTATAACATTTAGGCATTAATACACCAAATTTATAATATTTAATAATCAGCTTGAAAGTTCTTTTACCCATTTGCAAACACTGAGAGAACTACTACCCAGTAACTCAAAAACCAGACTCATTTCCTCTTTATTTTAGTCTTTTATCTGGTAATAAAGTCCCACTGGAAAGTAGAAACTAAAGAAACTTCTATTATGTTATTTTTTTTCTTCTTTTGGCTTCTCTCTGGGAATAGGCTTGAAGATTGACTCTTAGAATAAGAGAAACATATATTACAAAATGGTGTGGCCTTTCCAAATTTCAAAAGGAGAAAAAAATTCAAGAGGATAGAATAAAAAAAAATCTATAATTTCTCTCAGTTCATGTATGTTATAATTAATGATCTTCAAGTGTGAACATTTCAAAATTACATTGGCTTAGAATTTTACAACATAGGTAACCCATTACTGAAATCTTGCCACCCTTAAAATTCAATCTCACTGTTCATCATAAAGATGTTATATTTTGGGAAACCAAAAATATGGGTCAGCTCAGTGATTAAGAATACATACTACTTTTCCAGAGCAACTGAGTTCAATTCCAAGCAACCATGTCAGGGCAACTTACAACTAGCTGTAACTCCATCTCTAGGGGAGCTGGTATTTCTGACCTCCACAGGCACTAGCATTCAAATGTACATATGCAAACAGAAACACACACACATACTCATAACTTAAAACTTTAAAAATATACTTTGGGTTAAAATTCCTCTCATTCCATAACATATGCAAAAAAAAATACAGGAGACCTAGAAGTATAAATTTAGATGATGATGTTATAATATATCAAGATCAATCTGTAATGTATCACTACAGAAATAAAAATGCAAGTAAAACTAAGGCTGAATTATGGGGCATGTGCATAAATTCATGAACTTGCACAAAATAAAATAAAATCATGCATAATGTTACAAAAGATTTCTTTTTAACCCATACTAAATGAAGCAGACAATTTTTGCATAAAAAGTTTTCTATGGTTATAACAGGGTATAGGGGTTAATCAAAAGCTCCAAGGCATACTCTATACAATGATTTCTTGGCATTCAATTATTTACTTATTAAGCCGTTCCTTTCAGCAATGATATTTTAATGCCAATACTTTATATTAAAGAAGAACTAATTTTAGCTGTTTCCAAGAGAGTAATACAACAGCACTTACAAGTTAGAACTTCAGCTGCATAATTAAAAGGCCCCCTGTGAATGTGAGGCTCTCCAGTGTGTCTTCATATTTTGTCAGCACTTCTTTCAAGCATTGTCCCCTAACTTACAGACAGGCTTTAAGACAAGAGAAAATAAAAGCAGAAGGCTGTGTTTGTAGCTTAGTGATACAAGCCTCATCCAGCATTTGCAGGGTCCAAATCTAATTCCCAGTAACACAAAAACAAACGAGCTAATTACTTTTTAATCAAATGCAAAGTACAGCATATCCACACTCCTGAAATATGAATCAGCCCTTCTTGAAACTGCAATACAAATATTTAACCTGACCATTTCTAAAAGAAAATGCAATACTTGTCAAGTTCCTAATACTGACCTACAACTTCAGTAACTAACTAGGATAGTGGTAGCTAAAATGCCAGCTATGTGGAGAATAGTTCTGGGATAACATTTAACAAGCAAGAAGACACTGGTGGGAATAATAAAGGAGTTCCAGGAAGAAGGAAAGGGCTACATTCCACCTATCCCCAGACTGACTTCTCTTATGTGGAACAGGGAACAAACGCCCAAGTTACTGAATGAAGAACATACTAATATTTATATAAATGAGAAGTCTGACTTGTCAACATAAAGAAAAAATATCTCATCATGTGAAATTGTCTTGAAACTATCATTCAATCAGTTGTTTGAATCATGAGATAAATTGCAGACAAGCTATTATTTCAAACTCATTATAAAACTAAGGCAGACCCTGTCTTGAAAAAACTTAAATAAATAAATAAATAAATAAATAAATAAATAAATAAATAAAACTAAGGCAGAGACATTCACTTCTATTAAGTCACATGGCTGGAAAAGGAACAAATAATATATTTGTGTCTTTTGTTCTTTAAAAATAGCTACAGCCTGGGCAAAAACCATGCATGTCAGAAATGAAATGAAGTTACATTTTTTTCACACCTTCTGATTAACTGTCAGTGCTTGCAAAGCCCCAGAAGTAGAAAACGAAGAATGCTGTATTGAGTTAAACTATCTACTAATTGGGAATAATAATGGCAAGTAGACAAAAAAATCAAAAGTATATGATGTAGGAAGTTTCTGAATTCCTGTCTCAGTCTAATTCCATGTGCTCAACAAAAGATTATAGAATTATAATAAGAATAACTCTTGGTCTTAGTAATTTCATCCCTCAATACAGTTGTAGGCTCTCGCTTCAATGCCTGTGTTATGCACGTGTTTGATATGTGATGTGGTGTGGAAACATCTACATTTAGCAGCACATAGCTTGAATTCAAACCTTTAACTTATTGTGAAGCACTTACGCTGTGAAACCATTTTGAGGTAGATTTACTCTTAAGTATAATTAAATAGCAGTAATACCTGCCTCACAGAAATTTCACAGATGTCTGAAATAAATTAAGCTTCTATTGTGATATTCACTTACAACTGCTTAATAAAATAATAGTTAGCTGGTGTTAAGTTATTATATCAACACATTCAGCTGACCAGAAAAATACATGCAGAATAAAATAAGCTGTATATATGTGTGTGAATTCATTAACTTAAAAAAAATGATAAAAATTAGGATTTAACTATATGAGTGATTAATGCTTCTCAAATAAAAATGAAGTTGTTTTGACAAATAACTACCATGTAGATTGTATTTTTTACTATGGCACAGCACTAGGAATGCCTAGTTATTAAAAAATGATCAAGTTTTTTAATAAGAAGGAACATGTTGCAACTAAAAATAAAGTTAGATTTTGAAGGTTCTGCAAGCATTGTAATCTAACACAAAGTATAATTTTGAGTTATATCAACTATATTTCACATGATGGCAAAACTACCAAAAATTTTACTTTAATGAACATGACTTTTAAACTGAAAAATAAAAACCAGAAAGGACAGTACTCATCAAAAGAAATTGAAAATAAAGAGGCAGGGAGAATGATAACTCAGTCAGTGAAGAGCTTGCTGTAAAAGCTGGAAGACCTGAGTTCAATCTTTAGTACCACACAGAAAGTCAGTCACTACAATGTATGCTTGTCTCAAAATATGGTGGAGAGTGGTGGAAAAGGACTCCTCACAACAGCCTCTGACTTCCACACACATGAACATGTGCACTCGCATATCCACAAAGATTGAAAGAAAGCATGACATTGCCTTTGTGAGTCTAGTTTTAACCTCATGTCAAAATCTAATTTATCTGAAGAAAACAGTTGGCCAATTTGTAATATACATTCACATAAAAGTCAACAAAACACTATCAAACTGAATCCCTAACATATTAGAATTCTGTATAGTGCAACCAAGTAGGATTTATCACTGTAATTCAACATATTAATTGAGTGTAAACATCACAAGATATTCATCATATAAGATACAGAGAAAGCACTTGACCTCATTAACATGAGTTTATAAGAGAAACACTCAACAAAGTAGTAATAGAAAGTAATTTCTTCTGTTTAACAAAGGGTATCTCTGAAAACCTCACAACTAACTTCATACTTCTTCATGAAAGACAAGGTTTTCCTCTCAGCTAAACATATGGCCTCAAATTCTTACCCTCTCCATTCAGTACTGAATTTAGTAGAGAACACAATTAAGTGTGAACATCTTGTGAATACTACTTATCACTCTGTTCTTCCAGCCATCTTCCTAAGGGACTAAGACAAGGAAGATTTCCAGGGAGCATAGTAAATATTTTCTAGCATCTGTCTGAAGACTAATATATAAGCTTGGGCTCCCTAACTTCTAAGCAAAAAATAGTCCTTACATACAATGATGTCACCATAGCTATAGGCAAAAAAGCAACAGGGAGTATTGCTCTCACAAAGCATAGTGCCTTTATATATATGGATGCACCTGGCTCTAGGATTCTTGTTCACAAAAATCCAAAAAATCTACACTGCCACTATCTGGAGTTCTGTCAGGGACTTCTGCATGCAGCAAGTGACATTGAAAGTATTCACCCAATGATAATGACTACCACTCTAAATTTTAGAACTAACATGAATTCAATAGTATTTGGCATGACACTCGATTTCTAGACTAGTACATGATTGAGTCCAAATAACTGGTCACATTTAAGAAAAAGACAAGAGTCATCATAACTTCTATTTTTGATTCTCTGTTCTAAGAGGTCTAAAAACTTGAGGCAAGGCAGCTTGTCCCATCAGGGGTATAGGTAAGTAATGGTGGGTTGGGACCATATGTCTTGTACAGCTTATAGTATATTTGGCATAATTCTAACACCTCTCTAGAATTTTAACTTTGCATAGTGAGCTTATGAATTTCAAGAATGCTGCTCTGATGAATGTTGACATGGTAGATACTGTTGATAAAATTACCCATGGCCTGAGGTCAGTATTTCTATTGTGGTCAAGCTTCAAGAATGGCATATAAAGCTTGATCATGTTAGCCATTTTGTTCTGGGAATACTTTTATTCCTGCCCATAGTGTTAAAGTTTGTCTTTAACAATATCAACATGTTGGCAGCCAAAGTACATATCTTGAAACAAAAAATGGACCCCCAGACAGAGTTATTAAATTAACAGGCTGGCAAGCCAAGGATGGGTAAGATACTGCACAAAGCCTTATCAACCTAAGACAGATGTGATTGCTTTGGATACTGCATATTCCATGATGGGTAAGGAAGGCATTATTGTCAGAATGACCTAAGACAGGCTCAGTCTTATTTATGAAATAAAAAAGGGAGAGAGGCAAACAGCTTTTGGGGCTGCTTGGCAAGAATCCGACATGGGCCAAGGACAAGAAAATGGGCTGCTTGGCAGGAATATGACATTGGCCAAGGACAAGGAAGTGAGCTTCAGGCAGATATCTGACATTAGGCAAGAACAAAGAAGTAATTTCAGGCAGGAATTTAAATACTAGGCTAGAAAAAGAAAGTAGGCTTCAGACATGAAAATGACTTTGGGCTAGGACAGGAAAGTAAGCTCAGATATTTTGGTCATCCTAATAAGCCCTTAGAAACAGTGATCATGAGAGTGTTTATTGCCTTTCTTGTTCTTTGACTATTTATGTTTATTGTTTTGCTTGTTTCTTGACTATTTGCATCTAATGTATTGCTAGTTCCTCAACCTAGAACTGATCTTAATGCTTGCATGTAATTAAAATGGTATAAAAGCAAAAAGGAGGAGGGGGATGGGATAGGGATTTTCTAGGGAGGGGAAATGGGGAAAGGGGATGGCATCTGAAATGTAAATAAATAAAATATCCAACAAAAATTATAAAAAAGAAAGTATTCACCCAAAATCTATATGAACAACTCCTAAGTGAATAAAGATCAACTTCATAGTGTTATTTTTCTTGATATTCATTGACAAGTTAACTAGCATAAAAATTCTTTTAGCTTATCTATTTCAGGAATTTATAGACTATAGAGGAGAAAGGCATTAGCAACTAATGAAAACCTTGGAAAATTAAAATTAATAGGCTTGATATAAGCAATAGACATGTTACACTGCACCAAAAGAATACATATTAATTTTAAACATATGTGAAATTCTAACAGAAATGTAACACATATTAGGAATTAAAGAAAGTACCAATAAATTCAAATGGACTGATCTGGTATGGATCATCTTAATGATTGCCTGATTATGATACAATTATGCAAATTCAATTTTAACATGATATCAAAATGTGGGGATGGAATAAAATAGTATTTGTATTATAACACAAAAGTCAAAATAAATATCCCAAATTTTACACTATTATAAATAAAGGAGTGAAAAATAGATGACAAGGGAGAAATAAATCTATCTAAGCATAGGCAGACTTGTCTCAAAGGAGGAGACTGACTCATCACTCCTTTGGTGGATGCCCATCCTAGAGGCTTCAATGTGAAGAGAACAGGTAGGGAGCAGTGGTGAAAGAATTACTTGTCAAGAACCCAGTAGCAGTGTCTTAGTGATCAAGGTCAATATCATCAGTCAGTTCACAATGCTAGTATATGTCCTTGATGGAGCAAAACCAGTGCTTTATAACCACTCTCCAAAGCTCCCATTTTCTCAGTCCAGTTATATAACACACATCAGTTTAGCTCCAGAAGAACTTTCCACTGTTTACATGGCCAGAGCTCTTCAAAACTTTCAAGTCACAATACCTAGAAAATAAAACAACCTAGATGTCCTTCAGCTTACAAATGGCTTCAGGAAATGTGATATATGGTCAAAACTAGACAATATTGCACTGGGTAATGTAATAAAATTATAAAATAAATAAATGAAGAAAAATTGGATGCTATGGCTTGCACGTGTAACCTCAACTCTGAAAATACAGAAACGGGTGGAGACCTGGATTTCCTTGACAAGCGAGTCTGAGTAAATTGGTGAGACTCATGTCCCAGTAAAACATCCTGTCCCAAAAATCTAGATGGAAAATTCCTCAGGAGCAATACCCAAAGTCAAACTCTGGCCTTTACACAGATACATATGCAGAGATACATAGACAGACACATAGACAAAAAAAAAAACATATCTGGTAAAATTGTAATAAGCAAACAAAAGGGTGAAGGACACATGATGTAGCATCCTGGATGGAATTCTGAAAGAGAAAAGGCATCTTGAGTGAAAAATGAATGAATCCAAATAATGAGCCAACTTAATTAGTATTGAGTACCAATCCTGGATGATACTTAAAATATAAAAATTGCTTTATTGTAGGGAATTCATAAATTTCATGCAGCTAGATTAAGATAAATACTCATACAAATACTGCCCAACACAAACTCTGTGCATCACAGTGCATGTGTACACAGTTGGAACTCTAATCTTGAGCCATAGTAGTTTTGCTGAAGGTTTAACACTTTTCCTATCGATTATATAGTTACGCATTTATACACCACAAAAAGAATAGAAGAGATAAAATTAGGAAAACAATTAGCTTTATATCATCATGAATAACGTACCTTTTACCTTCATTCTGCTCTTCCTTATCACCTGATCTTACCCTTTCTAATTCTCCTTCCTGAAGAAGAGTCATAATAATACAATTAGTATAAGAAGTTAATAATGGGTAAAGGATATGTCAAAGATCTTGGAAAACTCTACGTTATCTTCTCAATGCCCCTGAAAGAAAAACTTATTAAAATAAGTATGTATGTGAAGTGTGTGTGTGTGTGTGTGTGTGTGTGCGCGCGCACGCGTGTGCGTGTGCATGTGTGTGTGTGTGTGTGTGTGTGTGTGTGTGTGTGTGTGTGTGCTGTTTGTGAGGACAATAGCATACATCTAAGTAGCTCATGGGTATATAATATTAAACCTCATTAATAACATTGAAAATACTACTTGGAATTGCCAGACTGTAATGATGCCTCCAAGAAACACAAACGTTTTCCTTTGAAAGTTGTATAATTCCACCATTACTTCTAGCAAAGTATATATCTCACATAAAGCTGAATTATAGCGTCAATATCAGTAAAAGAATCTCCCTTCACAGTTTATCTGAGTGGACAGTGTTGTATAGCATTTGTGTCCAGTTTCCACTCTAAGTGCGTCACATTTGCTACTGTCATTTACATAGTATGTTGTATACATTTACTCCCCAGTTGCTTATTAATGCTTGTGTTGTAAGGACGCATATCTGTGAATCAATGTCTCTTTATGTCTGTGATTTCTTCAGAGTGAAAAGCATTACATTTTGTCATTCTCTTCATAACCTAACAGGATCTGTAATGTAGAACATTCAAAAGCATTTGTAGAAAAGAATTTAACTAACCATCAATGAAATTTACATATGCCACAAATCCAAGTAAAATAATCAGTTCCTGGTAAGTTTCTATTAAGGTGAGGCTCTCGTGACTCCCATGGCTCACTCAGCCCTGGGGTTCCTGCCCTTTCCTGCCATTCATCTCAACATTTTCAAATTATATGTAGCTTTCTTCTGCTTGTCGACATCATGGGAGTGGTTTTGTTTCTAGAGGACCCCTGTGATGTCCTTTTCTGCTCTCAAAATGATCTAATTTAGTAATCCTAGTTCCCTGCTGAAGTATTCATTTTGAAGCCATCCTTTGTACCCTCCTACATTTGGCATGGAGGGCACACAGCAGTCTAGTAATTCCCAAATGCTCAGATTTTCAGCTCTATACCATTTCTCCTGATTATCCTCATTTTGTTAGTATTGCATTTGGTATTTGGTTTCAATACAAAATACACAAGTCTGGACAGCATGATTTGTAATCTTCACATAATCACTGCGTCAATCACATTTTTCTTTAGCCCTCTAGGGAAAAATGTAATGCAAATATTCCCTGCAGTATTTTCTACTTTCCTTTTGCATATTCCTTTTTGTAATCTTTGAAGCACAAGATTTCCTAACAAAAGAAAACTTGTAGATATTTATATAAATTATCAATTCATAAAAATTATAAATTTATTGAAACACATAAGAGAGGAGTAAGTAAAATTTCAAGATTAATTACTTAAAAGTGGTTATATTTAATATCAGCGAATGAGGCCAATTCTGGGTACTCAATAGCTCTTGAGTCATTGAATAACTCAACGGTTAAAAATAACCATTGTAATTTATAGGATGTAAGATAAAGTTTAATTTTTTGTGAAAAGTTTCTCACCTATGGTTGCCTAATATAAAAAATTAAGTAAGTACAAATTTATAACTACAAAGTCAGGGCAGGTGAACAGCACTGCATCCAAGCATGGGTGGTTTGTGGAATGAGGGGAGTGGTATAGAGCTACAGAGCTATAGAGGTAGAAAGCTTCTGCAAGCAGCTTTCCCCTCTACACATGAGCCACCACATTGGCCTCTCAATGCCTAAGACAAAGACCCAATGACTCCTGCTTTTACAAGTGAAGAGAAGCTAACGTTTATTTCTCACTTCTTCACCATCTTTCACCCAACTGTGGCCAGCCCCAGCTATCAACACATGCATAATCATCTCAAAATATCAGCACCTTCATGTTCCATTTGTTGTTCTGTCCATGGATTTATTCAGCAATTATTCACTGGATATATTTACTGGGCCAGTCACCCAGAAGAATGTCTTCTCTGTACTGCTATTTTACTCTCCATCTTTCACTCAAAGCCATATTCTTCACTTCTCTTTTTTAGTAATAGCTGGCTTATGCTGCCTCATAATTTTAGGAATGGCCTTTTCTACATAGAATGTGCATGCCATATATCCCACTCATATTACACACAATCCAATTGTTTTCCAATATATTCACATACTTGTGCAGCTATTGACCCAGAGATTTCATTGCTCACATGACTTATTTTGATTTGTCAGAGGTCAGCATGGGATGGTGGTGATCGAAGAATGAAATAGAAGACAGTCAGTTAAAAAAGGAAAACCAGTTGTTTGTCTGAGAGTGATGGCACTAGTGGGCTTTGAACAAGAAAGGGCACTGGGCCTCACCCAACCAGAGGTTGACTCAGTTATACATAGGTGTACACATATTATATACAGTTTTCATAAAGGAGATTTTGCAATTTGCTACAACATGAATGAACTAGAAAACACTATATTAATTATAATAAGCCAGCAAAGAAAGCAACTCTACATGGTCTCCTTTATCTACGGACTCTCAAAGGAGTTAAACATTGGAATGAAGACTACTAAAAATGGGAAGATGAGAAAATGGAGAGTTGTTAGGCAGAGATGTAGTCTATGGAATGAATTTTAGAGTCTAATATACATAATCCTGATTAATTTCAATGACATTAATATATGCCACAAATTTACTAAGTTGATTTTAAGTTGTCTTTGGCATTAACAAAAAATAGGAAGAAAGATAAGGTAACAATTTCATTCTTGTCATAATGACTACATGAAGTATACATAGATAAAATTTATTACTGTGAACACTAAATATGTAAAACATTTTTAAAATAACATTTATTTAAATAGTGTGCATAGAATTTCAAAAAAGAAACCATTTATTTCCCAAAGGAAAGACATTTCCTGGACCATCAACATCTTATTTATTCCTTGCACTTACTCCTGTGTCTCTGGGCTGCTCTGTCCTGATAGCATGTTCTTAGAACCATTTGTTTTCACTGGTCTCTGTTTCTTTCATCATGTTAAAGACACCATTTTGTTATGTGTCTGTCTTTACTCTGTTGCTTCTTTCATGTCAGAAAAGACTTATGGTCAATTTCATCTCTTATTATCAGAATGTTACTGGATATTGAGCATGTCTCTCTATTTCAATCTCATCAATTTACTATATTTATATATGCACTGAACATTTCTGTCTCTGGGGATATGAATTTATTATTTACTGACATCATTAATTTACTCATTTAGTTATTCATGCAAAAACTTTCCTTGAATTTTTATAGTCAACCTTGGGAAAATAATATGTAAATTCAGAATTAAAGAATAATAAAACATTTTTGGTTGTTTTTGTTCGTGAGTAAAATGGTAAAGATTATAATGATGGATGATTTAAATATTCAAAACAAGAAAGAACACATTAGAATACCAAACATGTAATGTGGCATTGGAGAAGAGAATATATGAGAAGTAATAAAGATATTCAGATCTAATTCTCCAAATAGTTCAGTAGGCAATATGCATCAACTGTGGGAGATTCAGAGAAGAATTAGCATCCTCTAAGAAAGCAGTTCTGTAGAAAGACTTTCAATATCATTATGAAAAAGCAGGTGAGCTTTCAGGGGAAAAGCAAGACCGATTTAAGGACTGAAGTTTCAGAAATCTCAGACTAATCATTGTCTACAGTTTGCAAGCTAGTACCTTAGGCCAATGAGCTTCTATCCCGTATCTCAGACACACAGGCTCAATTTTGCATTTTATGTTCATGGGTTCTTGCTGTATCTCAGGTCTTTAGACTCCCAATTGTATCTCAGGCCTACAGGTTCTCGTACTACATCCTAGCCCCATAATCTCACCCTACATCTCAGGTCTACAGCTTCTTACCCCATATCTCAGATCCAAAGGATCCTGAATATATCTCAGGTTCTCCTACTGAATCTAAGTTTACAGATTCTTACCTTACATCTTAGATCTATAAAGGCCTATTGCACATACCAGATTCATATGCCTGTAAGTTCTTATGCAGATTCTGTCCCTTCAGAGCTAGTAATACCCCATTATCACACAGTCCTAATGGGAGTAACATCCAACCCTGTGACACTTGGGAACAGTATTAAGATTTACTCCTCAGCTCTGTCAGACTTTTGATATATAAAATGAATTCATTGCATTATAGAGTCTTTTGACACTTATGTGTTGAGGCTGGAATCCAACACTGTCAATTAGTCTAAACTGCTTCTCCACTGTCAACTAAAATGAGGAGACTTTCAAGGAAACAGACATTCTACAATCTTAGTGAACAATAATGTTACCTGTAATAACTTAGAATACGCCCACATTTTCTCTGATGCCGTGTTTAGAAAGTCCAATACAGAGACTTCTGAAAAAACATATGTAAACATGGTGCAGTGACCTACTTCTCAGGGACAGACTTGGGGAGGGGAGACTCATTTTGAAGTATAAACATCACACATAAAAGCAAAAGCTTTCCATTTTCTCTGTTTTGTTCACAGCTTTATGTCATCAGACATTTAGCAACCTCAGAAGCACTTTTATGAAGAATTAAGTCCTCCTGCCAACAGTCAATGAAACATGGAAGTCTGTTTCCAAAGCTTACTACTGTGACACATCATGAGAGTAGATTTCACTGGCACCAATGAATTCTTCATATAGCTACATTCCTAGTGATTATCTCAACTGTAGCCTCCTTCATAAACTTATTAAACCGAAGCTAACTCTTATGATAACCCTAAGACACAGAAATTAGTTGATGACTCGTGGTAATTGCTATGAGCTAGCAAATGTTGGGGACATTCTTTATGTAATAATTGACAACTAAAGACATTCATAGAAACATTATATCAAAATGTATCATTTATGAAGTATTTCTTCCCTCCACTAATCTCATGCTGCCGCCAAAACAAACTTGAATCATCTTGGTACTATTCGGCCAGCTTATAAAATATATAAAAATAGAATCTTACAATCCCATTTTGAATATCTGTTTCCTAGGTCAGCTCTGGGTAACATATTCTATTTTGTTAAGACTAAAAGGAATTGACCCAAGAGTAGTTAACTAAGCCAAGAAGTTATTAAGAGATATACTGAGGGTTAAAGGAGACATAATAAATTTTTATTCATTTAGGGATGAAATTGTAGAAATCCTTCATTTCTGAAGCATCCATGGGGTTAAAACTATGATTAAAAGTAAACTGTATCTGTGAGAAAAAAAAAGTGAAGAGAACAGCTGGTCTTTCACTTTTCCTCCTACTTTCTCAAAATGTTCTGTGCACTCCCATTGAATAAAAGCAATTAAAAGCCAGACCTCCATCAATGAAACTGACAAAACAGCAAACATCTGTTTCTCACAGATCTGGTGCCTGGATAGTACAAGATTGAGGGAGAACTTGGTTTGGTGAGGGCTTGCTTCCCTTATAAGGCTCAATTCTGCCCTCATGATCTAATAACCTTCCATGAGCTTGCCTCTTTATAATTTCACATGAGGAATTACATTTGCACATGCCTGGTTAAGTTCTTCACTGAATCTCTAAAGGCAGTACCACAATAAAGACTACTGATTGCCTGTTTGATAAATCACTCAGTATGGTCATTATACAATGTATATACACAGAAAGGGGGGAAAAGCCTTGCTTGCAATTTTTTTCTGATTTGAATTTTTTATGTATATTTATTTATTAGTTTTATTTTTTAATTAATTAATTTGTAATCCAGCTGTTGTACCTGACCCCCAGTCCTTTAAGTGAAAGTCATGAATCTCAATTTCAGATGGGAAAATAGTAGCGGAAATAAGTTGCTGATTTCTGTGTTCATGTTTCTCCTGTAGTTAAGAATTAAGGATATGCAAAGAGGTCTGCTGTCAACGGTGACACCAGGTAAGACAATCCCCCATAAGCCCTTGCCCTTGCCCTTCTCCTGAAAGCAGACCCAACAGCGGAACAACAAGAAGTTGCACCCCATACCTTGTACTCCATTTATTGCCCCACAAAAGTGCCTGTTTTCTTGAAGACCATGCAGTTACTAAGGACCCAAGACTGTGATGATAATAGGGATTTCAAAGGCAACTAAGCACACAAAACACAAGAGCCCACACTCACCACCCATTGGAGACACCCTACTGGACATGAAGACTTGTTGATCATCAGAAGTCCAGGACACTCAGGTCAGAAACCAAGAAGAAATAGAAACCAAGGGAAAAATAGTAAAAACAAAAACAACAACAAAAACCCCAACAAAGCCCAGTTGTAATGGTTTGTACACGCTCAGCCCAGGGAATGATACTATTAGAGGGCATGGCCCATGTTTTTCATGAAAATACAACATAAACAGTCACTATGCCACACCTACTGATATTCTTCTCCCTTGAATCCTCTTGGGCCAGGTCTGCACAGTTCAAATTACTCTCAGCAACAATATCTTCCACACTCTTATTAGGATGGTCAGTTAAGCCCCGTTTAAAGCATTCTGCTGTTTTCCAAATCCAGAGTCCCAGAATCTACATTCTTCCAAACAAAAGCATGGTCAGATCTATCACTGCAATACCTTAGTCCCTGGTACCAACTCCTGTCTTAGGATTTTACCGCTATTAACATATACCATGACCAATGCAAGTCTCATAAAGGACAACATTTAATTAGGGTTGGCTCACAGGCTCAGAGGTTCAGTCCATCATGATCAAAGCAGAAGCATGGCAGTGTCCAGGCAGGGATGATACAGGAGGAGCTGAGAGTTCTACATCTTCATCTGGAGTCTGCTAGCAAAATACTGGCTTTCAGGAATCTAGGACAAAGTCCATGACCACAGTGACACCTACTCAAACAAGGCCACACCTCCAAATGGTGCCACTCCCTAGGCCAAGCAAATACAAACCATCACAACCTCTAAGAGTGGTAGACCACAGGGAATAATCAAACTCAGGACTGAAATCAATAAATTACAAACAAAAAGAATAATACAAAGAATCAACAAAGTCAAGAATTGATTCTTTGAGAAAATCAACAATATAGAAAAAGCCTTAACCAAACTAACTAGAAGGCAAAGAAAGAATAGCCAAAATAACAAAATCAGAAATGAGAAGAGACATAACAACAGGCAATGAAGAAATCCAAAGAATCATTAGATCTTCAAAAACCTGTACATCACAAATCTAAATAAAATGGGTGATGTTCTTAAAAGACACCACTTACCAAAGTTAAATCAAGAACAGGTAAAAATTTAAAAACAACTATAACTATTAGAAAGAGAAGTAGTCAACCAAAAAATAAATAAATAAATAAACCACACACACACACACAGCCACATAGCCAGATGGTTTTATATGAGGCCACAATCACCCGGATACCTAGATCATACAAAGTCTCAGCAAAGAAAGAAATAATTAGAATTTCAGACCAATTTCCCTTATGAACATTGATGTAAAAATACTCAGTAAAATACTTACATAGCAAATCAAAGAACATATCAAATGCACCGTCCATGATGATAACCTAGGTTTTATTCCAGGAATGCAAAGATGGTTAAATATATGAAAATCCATCAATATAATCCACCATCTAAACAAAAAAAGAGAAAGAAAACACATGATCATCACATTAGATGTTGAAAAAAAAACCTTTGTCAAAATTCAATACCCTTTCATTATAAAAGTCTTGGAAAGATCACAGATACAAAGTACATACCAAAACAAAATGAAGATAATATACAAAAAGCAAATAGTCAACATCAGATTAAATGGAGAGAAATTTAAAGCAATTCCACTAACATTAGGGACAAATCCATCCATTCTTTCCATATCTATTCCACGAAGTGCCTGAATTTTTAGCTAGAGCATTAAGATAACTAGAGCAGATCAAGGGAATACAAATTGTAAAGGATGAAGTCAAAGTATCCCTATTCACAGATGATATTATAGAATACACAAGTGATCCCAAAAAATTCTACCAGAGAACTCCTCCAGCTGATAAACACTTTCAGCAAAGTGGCTAGATACAAAATTAACACACACACACACACAAATCAATAGTCTTTATTTATATAAATGGTAAATGGAATGAGAAAGAAATTAGGGAACCAAAATTTTTCACAATAGCCACAAATAATATAAAATATCTTGGTGTAACTCTAACCAAGCAAGTGAAAGTCCTTTGTGACATGAACTTCAAGGCTTTGAAGAAAGAAATTAAAGAAGATATCAAAAGATGGAAAGATCACCTATGTTCCTGGGCCAGTAGGATTAATATAGTAAAACTGACTGTCTAACCAAAAACAATCTACAGATTCAATGCAATTCTTACCAAAATACAAACACAATTCTTTACAGATTTTGAAAGAACAATACTCAGTTTCACATGGAAAAACAAACAAAACACTGCAGGAGGCCTGCCTCAGCTTGATGGGAGGAAAAGGTGAAGTCTTCTTTCTTCTCCTCGGTTCTTCTTGGGAAGATGGAAGAGCATTGGTATGGGGTAACACTTGGTCTTAAGAGATTCAGGGTAAGGCCTTGGGCCTTATGAGATTCATGGTAAGACTTTGGTCTTACAAAATAATTAGGGTTGCTGTTTAATAAAGTCTTATGTATCTATGTTACTAAAATTCACTTACTAGGCTACTGTAGCTGACCTGCTATCTGTTTGAGCCCCTGAAACCAGAAACTGCAGTTTCTGGCCACTTAGCACCTCAGCACCAAAACAGCAGAAGATTAGTCAAATAGCCTTTGTACTATCTCAGCAGGAGCTGCTGGGCCCTAACTTATACCTGCTAGTCTGAGGTTGTAGGGAAAAAAAAGACACTTAGAGATGTGGTTATAGTATTTATTACTAAGTTGTGAAAAGTTTCCTATGAAATCTAAGGGGAAAAGCGGAAGTGTCCTAAGTGGAGAAAAACAAAAACTTCTATTCTATCTGGGAAAAGGGAAAATCTCTATTCTATCTCTATTCTATCTTCTAACTCTCTATTCTAACTCTATTCTATATCTAACTATTCTAACTAACACTCATCTCTTTATCCTCAGTACTTATACATCTTACAGAGTACATGGTCACTGTTACAAAGTTCATCACAAGTTCACACAAATTGAAATAGAAGTTTATAACACAGAATGTTTACATGCATATCCATTAGGAGTAATTATCTGGCTAAACATTCATCATCTGTCTAGCTCCACAGGTTCACTGAAGGTTTAAAACTATAAGAAATTAGTGAAGTTTTAAATAGATAAACCCAGGCGATATTTTTTCTTCTGTCCTAGTACCTATAATAAATAGTGAGTTCCCTTTTAGTGATCTTTGCTTAATTGGTTTACAACCTCATTGGAATGTGCTCTGAGCAGGAGAAAGTCTGGTTACTATCTAAGGACATTAACTGATGACACTCAGGAGACTGGCAGAGTTCTCATTGCAGTTTTGACTATCAGAGAGGGACCTAATAGCAGTCCCATTATAAAAAAGCTTAATAATCATTGATATAATTTTAGGAATTCTTATAGGATCATTATTACTTTGTCTGTATAGCATCACTACAAGACAGTACATCTTCATGGATCTGCAGAGGTCTGCTCCAAAGGGTTGTGCTATTGCTTAGTGATTGTTACATATGCTTAATAATAATAGGAAAAGCATATTAATAGCAGGAATCTTTCCTAAAATAAGTCCCCCACAGTCTTTCTGGATGAGGGCTTACTTGTCGCAGATTTTATAATAATCCAAGGCAAGCATTTCAGAATGATCACCTGCTAATTATTAGCTTGTCCCATCATTATGGCTCCTGACCAAACAAACAAACAAACCCACCTTGGCTATCTAAAACAATCCAAAAGAATAAAAGAACTTTTGGAGATATCAACATCTCTGTTCTCAAACTGCACTACAGAGCAATAATAATAAAAAATTGCATACTGCTGCCTTAAAAACAGACAGGTTAATCAATGGAACTGAATTGAAGACCTAGAAGTAAACACACATACCTATGGACATTGGATTTTGACAAAGAAGCCAAAAGTATACAATGGGAAAAAGAAAGTGTCTTCAATAAATGTTGCTGGTATAACTGGATATCTGCATGTAAAAGACTGCAAACAGCTTCATATCTATGACCTTGGACAAAACTCAACTGCAAATGAATCAAAGACCTCAGCATAAATCCAGAAACACTAAATCTGATAGAAGAGAAAGCAGAGAATAGCTTGAATACACTGGTGAAGGAGACAACTTCATGAACTATCTACAGCTAAGTCTGTAAGATAACAATTGATAAATCGGACCTCATGAAATAGAAAGGCTCCTGTATGGCAAAGAACACCATCAAAAGGACAAAATGTCAGCCTACAGAATGGGAATAGAATTTTACCAACCTTACATTTGATAGAAGGTTTATATCCAAAATATACAAAGAACTCAAACATTAGACATCAACAAACCAAATAACACAATTAAGGAATGGGGTACAGATCTAAGCAGAGAATTCTCAATAGAGGAATCCCTAAAGGCCAAGAAGCACTTAAAGAAATATTCAGTCACCTTAGTCAACAGGAAAATGCAAATCACAAAGACTCTGAAACTTCATCTCACACCTGTAAAAAAAAGGCTAAGATCAAAAATCAAATGATAGCTCATGCTGATGAGGATGTTGAGCAAGGGGAACACTCTTCCATTGCTTGTGGGAGTGCAATCTTCTGCAACTACTTTGGAAATTAAATTGGTGTTTTCTCAGAAAGCCAAGAATAGACATACCTCAAGACCCATTGATACCATTCTTGTGCATATACACAAAGATGGTCTACAAAGATACTTGCACAACTATGCACATATCAGTTTAATTCACAATAATCCCAAACTGGAAACAATCTGGATGCCCCTCAACAAAAGAATGGATAAATAAAATGTGGTACATTTACACAATGGAATATCATTCAGCCATTAAAAATTACATCATGAAATTTACAGGCAAATGGATGAAGCTAGAAAAGATCATCTTGAATGAGATAACCCAGACTCAGAAAGACAAACATGGTATGTGCTCATTTATAAGTAATAAGCCACAAAGTACAAGATAACTATGCTACAATCCACAGACCCAAAGAAGCTAAGTAACAAAGAGGGCACAAAGAAGAATTTATGAATCTCACTGAGACTGGGAAATAAAATAGACATCAGGGGTGGATGGTGGGAGGGAACTGGTTGAATAGAGGTTTGGAGGGGAACAGGAGACCATGTTTGGTGAGGATAGAGGGAGAAAGTACTGGAATTGGTGAGGGGACATGTCTTGGAAAGTTAGAAACCTAGAACAATGGAAACTACTGGGAATCTATAGGGGTAACCCTAGCTAAGACTCGTAGTAATTCCGGATATGGAACTGAAATGGCCATCTTTTCTATCTAGGAAAGACTTCTAGTGGAGAGATCAACATGTACCAACCCACAAAACCTTTTCCTCACAATTTGTCCAGCCTACAAGCTGTACAGAAGTAAACATAGAGCCAAAATTGAGGGAAAGGCCAACCATTCCTCAACTGACACAACTTGAAAACCATGCCATGAATGGGAGCCTTCCCCTGATACTATTAATGACATTTTATTGTTCTTGTAGACAGGAGCCTATCACAACTGTCACCTAAGAGTCTACTCAGCAGCTGATGGAAACAGATGCAGAGACCCAAAACCAAATACTAGGTAGAGCTCTGAGAATCCTATGGAATACAGAGAGGAAGAATAGAAAGAACCAGAGAGGTCAGGGACACCACAAGAAAACTTACAGAATCAACTACCCTGTGCCCAAAGGGACTCTCAAGAAACTGAACTGCCAACCAGAGAGCATGCATGGAAAGAACCTAGGATCTCTGCACATATGTGCAGCTTAGTCTTCATGTGGGACCCCTAACAGCAGAAGCAGGGGCTGTCTTTAACTCTGTTGCCTCCCTTTGGATCTTTTTCTGCAAAATGGGCTGTCTTGTCTAGCTTCAGGAGGAGAAGATGCACCTAGACCTACTTCAACTTAATATGCAAAGGTTGGTTGGTATTCTTTCTTTTTCTAAGGAGATAGGAGGTGTGGGTAGTGGTAAGTGAGGTGAAAGGATAGGACTGCAAGGAAAGAAAAGAAGGGATGCTGCAATGTTGATGTAAAATAAATAAATAAATTAATTAAGAAAAACAATAAACAATAAAAGAATATTCAAATAGCAAACTGTAAAATGAATAAAATTAGTAGCATATTCCAAATTTCTCAGGATGTTTTCTTATATGTGAGTTCTTCATAACAAGCATATGTCTTACCTATGATACCAAGATAACCTTGGATTTGGTCATTTTGCAATTTCTATTGGATAGCATTAACTAAATTGCATATCTCATAGAAATATTTAGTTTGTCCTCCTCTTTGTTACCCTGAAGATTTGCCTTTTTCAATATAAGACTGGGAATTACCTAAATTGTTTCTTCTGCAGAGCAAGCAGTGGGTGTGCCCAGGGTATGAGAAGTACTTTGTATTCCTGCATTCTCCTTCAAGCACTGACCCATACATAAACCATTATGGAAAAATCTCAAGGGAGAAATGAGACTCTGAAACATCAAAAAGCCCTTTTGATCCAGAGAGTACTTTAGTAGCATGACAGACAACATGTTTAATTGCCTAAAGGAATGAGAAGGAAGCAAGACTAAGAAGAATGATTTTTAAAATGTTCCTAGTCTAGTTAGGGAATGTTAAATTGCATTTTCCCTGTCAGTGTGCTGAATCCAGATGGCACGCTGGTGCTCCGAATATCTAAAATCTACAGAGAACTGAAGAATGGACACCCCAGTTTGAACTGATAAGAAATGTTTACTAAGAGGGTTGGCTCTGAACTGAATCGAGATTCTATATCTAGGTTTTAATTCCTTTCCTGATTTCAAAAACCAATCTTCTTTAGAATTGACCTTCTGGAAGTTCATAGCTTTCATTTTGTGAAAAAGATATTTAGATAACAGGTGCTTTTATTTCCTCAAAATATTCTTAGCCTTAACTTCACTCAGAAAGGACAAACACCAAACTGACACTGGGTGCTGTAATTGTTGAAGCCTCTGACTTAAGGATTTTACTATAAAAATTTCACACAAGAAATACAATAGAAATTCAGAGTGATAAGAAAGGTGGAAACTCTGTTCAAAAAATACATTAAAAGCAGATTAGAAAAGAAAAAAGAAGAAACAAATAAAAAACAGGTGATGTAGAAAAAAATCTCCTGAGGACAAAGAGAAGGCTCAGCCAGTAAAAGTGCTCACAGTTTCCATTTAAGCCTTATCACTCAACTTCTAAAAGCTGCCCTGTTAATTACACACACACACACACACACACACACACACACACACACACACACCACACAGACAAATAATAATAATAAAATATAAAATACTATAATATTTAAGAGAAAAAACTCTTGGAAATTATTATTAGCCACACCATGGATTTTTGTAAAGTAACTAACTGCTACCAACTTCCTTTAACATACATGATCATTTTTTCATGTTTTTTTCCTTCAAAGCAATCAAATTTGATAACTGCAAGTTCAATAACTTATTTATCCTAAAGTCATAAAATTTCCAAAGAGAATTAAGTAAGTGTGCTTATGAAAGAATGTTTTCTAAAGAAATAATCAAAAAGAAAGGCATGCAATACAAAATGGAGCTTAAGCACAGGACGCTGGGCTCTTCAGTACTTTTATCTAATTGTGTTGAATAGTCCCTAACACCAATGATCATCCAGAAAGAAAACTAACAGGAACACCAATAACAACACTCTGAAACTGTTGTGGACTAACACACTCACTTAATATCCCGTCCAACAAGGGAGAAATGCATATTCTTCTCAAGCTCATGTGAAACACTCTATAAAATAGAACATGTCAATTCACAAAACATCTCTCGAGTCCCTAATGATAAATATAGATCCAGGTAACAAAAAGAGAGAAGACTCAAATCCAAGTGTATTTAATAGAAAAACATGAAGTTGATGCCATGAAAAGACCATGATAAGATCAACATAGAAGACTGCTTGGCATCAAACTGATAATCTAAAACCAAAGAGCAAGTTTCTAGATACACCCAGCCCGAGCCTGGAAGACAGAAAACACAGTCTCAAAACAAGCAAGTCAGCCATAAAACTTCCCATCTTAGTACGAAATGCTTCAGGACCTGATACATTTTATTGAATTTTTTTCAAGAATCAATAGTAACAATTTACAAATATTCCAAAATCGAAAAATACTGCTCATAAAATTTTATTTTATGAGGTCAGCATTACCTTGAGAGAGACAATAGAATGAAAATATCACATATAAGATTCTTGAAGAGAGCACAGATGTTTAAATCTTCAACAGAATACTGGCAAAATGATTTTAAGAGTCTATTAATACAATTGTTCACTGTTATTAAGTTGAATGTTTTCCAGGGATACAAAGTTAGTTCAAAAAAGGTCAATCTATAACTATATAGTTATGAGTAGGGTAGCATCAATATAATGATTTTATCATCACAAAAAAGTTTTAAAACCCAAAATCCTTCAGTTGAATTTTCAGAGAAATGGTATAAGAAATATGCTTCAGCTCAACAAAGGCCCAAAATCACCGATTCACAAGTGACAGCATATACTCAGGTGAAGATGGAAAGTGTCTCCATAAGTATAAGAACACAACAAGGATGCACAGTATTGCCTTCTATTCAAAATATTATAGATATATAATATCAAATAATATCAAATCCTATTTGAACAGTTAGGAGAACAATATCAATGCATGAAAATTATCAAAGAAAAAGTTATATTGTCCATGTCTTCTAGATAACATGATCCTATATTTAGAAAGCCCTAAAGATTTCTAGAAAGATCTTTGAGAACTAATCAATTCAGCCTTAGGGTATAAGTCAACATGTAAAAATTAGTATCATTTCTATATATTAGCAATTAACTAAGCAAAAAAAAAATCAAGAAAATAATCTCAATCTCAATGACAGTAAAATAGTATCTATGCTTAGAGAGCTATTTAATGAAGGATCAATAATTAGAAGAGTCTCAAATACTCATGAGGGGTTAAAAAGATAGCTCAATTGAGAAGAATGCTTACTGTGATTTCTGTGCAAACATCATGACTTTAGTTTGTCTCTCCAGCACTCACATGACAACAGAGTTCTGACTGCATTGGCTCATAACACAGTATTGGCGGTGATGGCAGAGAGGGCTGGAATTCAGGGATTCACGGCTAGTCAGACTAGCCCAAAGAGCAAACTTTGAGTTTAGTGAAACAACCTTCCTCAAAGAAATAAGGTACAGAGTAATAGAGGAAGACACCTGATATCCTCCTCTAGCCTCCTCACGCAAGAGCACAAGCATGTGTATCCACAGACCCATGTATAATGACTACACGGACATAGATGCACCCACAACAAATAAATACAAAGTAAGATATGCTTATGAAAAAACTTAAGGAAACACAAATAGACAAAGAGCACATCATGCATGTCTCAGAAAAGTTAATATTCTTAAACTGTTCATATTACTCACACTTATTCATGGATTCAATTAATTCTGATGAAAATATCAATGACATTTTCATGGATATGTAAAATCTGAATCTAAAATGTCTAGGACTTTATATAACTGAAGCGATCTTGAGCATAAAGAGCAGAACTACAGACACTGCATGTCTTTGCTTTAAACAACAAATCTACTGTTGCCAGAATAACATTATATTGCCATAAAGAATGCAAATTATACCCCAAGGACATACGACCTCATATTTATTAGAACGGCTTTTATAAAAAAAAAAAAACATTAAAAGTAACATGTATTGATTTCTTTTAAATGGAATAAACCAAACACAAAAACATTACATCATCTCATTTAGATCATAAAAATTAGAATGGCAATCCCAGGATTGCAGAAGGAGTTAATGTTGAAAAGACGTTAATCACTGGATAGAAACATTCAGACAGTAGATTATACAATAAATCTATTGTACAATATAATGACTACAGCTCATTGTGATATATTATTGAAAATTGCTGGGTAAATTTTAAATGTTTTCACTGCATAAAATGACAATAAGCATTAGCTAAATTTGTTGAGAATGTAGGGGATATGTGCTTATTTAATTAGCCCTGGATTAAATGTTTGGTTATTTTCATTTAGAAAATTATATCTGTTGAAAATTATATCTGTTGAACTCAATATATATCAAGATCTCAACTAAGCAGTAGATGCAAAAATAATGGTAATATGAGGATCAAGAATGAGGAGTATGCGAATTTCTCCAAAATCATACTCAGTTTTTACTTCTTCCTTCACATCTGTTTATTGACTATTTTTTATTTTATTATTTTTTATTGGATATTTTATTTACATTTCAGATGCTATCCCCTTCCCCCAATTCCCCTCCCTAGAAAACCCCTATCCCATGACCCCTTTCCCTTTTTGCTTTTATACAATTTTTTTTAAATGTTAACTATAGGCTTTATAAGTTTGGTAATGATCAATCAGAAGTGTAACCCAATACCCAACCTAGATATATCAACTATCTTTGACTAGTGGAGACACGTGAACATCTGCCTTCATGTCCACCCTCCCTTTCTCTCTCTTTCTCTCATCACCTAGCTTCTCCTCTCCTTCTTCTCCTCCTCTCCTTACTCCTTCTCTTCCTCTCACCTTAGCTCCTCCTACATATCACCCTTCCTGTTAAAATAAAACTTTTCTCTAAAAAATAAAATTAGAGCATAATTTTATCAATTTGTACCAATGAGGTACAAGATAGTCCTAATACCCAGTCCATCGTTTTGTTGACTAACCAGAACCTCTGTCATCTCTCCTAACTAAAACACAATTCTGAACCTGGCTTTTTCCTTGGCTTTAGAATGAATGTCAGCTGAAAACCATCCACTCAAATCTTTTCTCTCAAAGTAAACAGCCAGGATTGGCTATGAGACTATATGTTTTAATCTTAGCTCCATCATGACTGCCCTTTCTGGTTTTATATAACCCAAGAAGCCACTTTGATAGAAAGAATTAAAATTACTTAAGGTCAACAGTGTCAATTTTATTATTATATCTCATATAACTTTATTATAAAGGCAATATTTAAGGGAAGATGAAGCTAATTGGTGACCTTGGATCATACCAATATTGTAATTCTCTTCACTGTTGCTGAAGATTCAATTTTCGGCTGGGCTACCTGCAACCACAAAGATTCAGTCTTGTGGGTGTGGTAGAAGTTCACATTCAAGATGGTGCAGGGCAAAGCTCTTTGCAGAAGATGGAAGGTAGAATCTCTCCTTTCTGCTTCTGTGAGTTCCCACTGCACTCAGTATTCCTTGGCTGGTGTCACTCCAGACAACGTTTTTACTTGTGACCTTTTCTAATGAGTGTCTCTGCTGTCAGTGATCATGTTCCTTACAGGGACAGCTGAAATAATCAAGTTCTAACCATTACAACCTGTTTCCAGTTACAGCTGCAGTATAGAGAAGGTAAAGTTCCACTTATCACCTTGGGAGTAGAATTCAACCCTAGCAATTCAGTAATGTACCTCAGATGATAGCCCAGTAGGCACTCTGAGGGGAGATTGGAGAATATATGTATCCAAAACACCTCCATGTGTCCAGCTAAAAGAAATTATTTAAAGGTAATGATAACTTTCTACTGCTTAAGTCAAAGATGAAGTCTAAAGAGGTCAAATGTAAGGTCATAGTTTGACAGGTTTTTCAAAATCATGAATCATGCGTAAAAATAGAGTAGTTTGGCCATTTGACTATAGAAAAAAGCATATATTCGATTATGTAATGCTTAATTAGTCTTGTTCTAAAAATTTTTCTATTATCTTAAGTCAAACCTATAATTTAATGATTGACTTCTAATTATGTTCCTCTCAGCTTTCTACATATTCTATATTCATAACTCTTTATTCATCATCGTCACCCCTACTTGCAAGTATCAAATGATAGAAGATAGTCAGAAGGTAGAAAGATACATGCATACATGCATACGAAGTGGAAATTTCTTGTTCCTTTGGAGACTCATTTGTGTCATGTGATGTTTTATGGAATCTGTCTGATGAGAGGGTGTTTTTGCTGAAGCAGACACATGCAAGGATGTTTTGCTAAGAATAGACACTTGGCATTTTTTCTGGAAGCAGCCTGGAAAAGAGGCATGTGATATTTTGCTAGAGCAGACGCTTGTGAAACATGTTGTTTGGAAAGGGTCCCAACAGACAGTATATGATGCTCTTTGGTACTGGTATGCCTTACCGTTCTCTGCTGGTTATCATTGGGCTTTGCTGATGTTGGCCTTCACTGACACACTGATATTGGTTTGCTTTGCCATTCTCTGCTGGTCATTGTTTGTCATGACTTCGTAGAGAAATGCACCAAAGAACTAGTGGCTGCTTGCCACTTCCTTGGACTCCAGCTTATTGGCAGAGCCTTGTGGTTTCTTCTGGATTGAACCGCCATTGCTGATTCATGAATAGTGTTTGCTAGTAGCTTGAGCTACCACTGATGATTTATGTGAACTGAACTGATTATATCCAGACAATGCAGATTGTATTTGCTTCAAAGAACTATTTCTAAACAGATCCATGTTATCCTTTGCCATACTAACATTTCATTCCCACTACATCTGGTGGGTGGTGGGATATAATAGGGAGGGTAAAGCATTTAAGTACCCTTATTAAAAGTAGGTTTTGAAAAATGCGAGCTTATATACATCAATACATAGATACATAAATAAACAGATGGATAAAAATTATTGGTGTGTGTTATGTGTGTTTGTTTGTGTGTGAGTGTGTGTGCATGTTTGTGCATATATAAATGTGTGCCTATGTGTTGGGAAACACATTTAGCATATAGGCAGGTTGGGTACCATGGCTTATGTATGGATGTTTTTCCACATTACTTTTTGAGATGGGATCTTTCACTGACTCTGGAGTTTGCTGGAGTAGCAAGCTTGACTGGTTAGAGAGCTTCTAAGATCCTCCTGTTTCTTTTTCCCATTGTAGAAGTTATAGGCATGTACTACCATACCTGATTTTTAATGGCTACTGGGAATCAAAACTCAGGACCTCATGATCAGAGAGAAAGCACTTTATTCAGTGAGCTAGCTCTCCAGGACATAAAAGTTCTTTTTGTCTGATTCATTTCTATATTTTTCTTTTTCAGAATTTATCAAGGTACAGACATTGGTCTGTGTCCACTATTTAATTCTAGCCATTCACTGACCATATGTGACACACTCTTGGCACTAGTGTCATAGTTCTTCCAGAGAAGAGCAAGTATTCTCACATTAAATATGTAACAGAAATTCTACTTTACTTACCTCATATGTGACACACTTACTGTTATGCCTGATGTTTTAACAACTTGACAGAGATCTAGACATACATGGAAAGACAGAATTACAACTAAGGAATTTGCTCCATCATATTGGACTGTGAACATATTAGCGGGTAATTTCCTTAATTGGTAATTGTTGTAGGTAGGAATAGCCTATGTGGGTGGAACCATTCCTGGGTAGGTGGACCTGAACTTTCTAAGAAAGGTAGCTGTGCAAGCTAGGAGAAGCAGAATTCCTCCATGGTTTCTGCTTCAGCCTCCTGCTTTGAGTTTCTCGGTTGGCTTCCCTTCAAGGTGGACTGTAACCTATAAGGTGAAACAAGCCCTATGCTCTTCTAGTTGCTTTTAGTCAGAACGTTTATCACAGCAACAGAGAAGCAAGCTATGATAGAAACTATAACAATTAGTATAGTACTTTCCAATTTAATTTAATTTAAAATCTATGCATAGGAGTGTTTTGCCTGCAAGTATATCTGTGCACCACGTGCATTCCTGGTGCCTGCAGGTGTCATAAAAGGTCATAGAATCTCCTGAACTGGAGCTATAACCAGTTCTAAGTTGCCATGTAGGTGCTGGAATTGAACCTGTGTCCTCTGGAATAGCAGCTGGTTCTCTTAAGAGCTGAGCCATGTCTCCAGCTTCTACACTTAATATAATCTTAAGGAATAGGAAGAGTATGAAAAGTGATAAGTTGTAAACAAGATGCATTTTGGTCACTACATTGGGTGAGTCACAGAGGCTTCAGTGAATTGCAAAAAGTTATGATATGAATAATCTGCATTGCACACTATTTAAATACCCACAAAATAAAGATTTATATATCTGCTTTTAAAATTTTTATACATAGAAAATATGTAACTCTGCATATTCTTTCTTTTTTATGCATTTTCAAAAATTCTTACATATTTTGAAGTTTCTACCATGTCAGCAAACCATTGAAAAAGGCTTCGAACTTTGCTTACAAAAGCACGGAAGAACAACATGACAACCAAGAAAGTCTATTGGTCTATCAGTGATTCTCTAAAGTAAAACCTGCAATTTTATTTACCTTAGCTTTCCAGGGATCTTCTTACCTGGAAGTACAGTCTATTTTGATTGCACAATTTTAAATTATTTTTATTAGTTCTTTTAAGGTTTCATATACTGTGGGGCCATGGACCGTGCCAGGAAACTTGGTAAGGTTGAGTAGATTCAGAGACCCTGGCACCCAGGCACCTATCTGATGGTAGGCATCTTCCTGCTTCCTACCAAGATGCCTGGCCCAGAACACGTGACACACTCCCCACAAAGGCACATGATCAATGGTCACATTACACAGAACAGAATTCTCCATACTAATGAGGTATCTAGAGGCCCTGGGGGCTTAGCCAATAAGCTTCCCTTCCCAGACATTCCTTCCTGCAAAAGGTATTTAATCTCCAGTCCACCCGAAGAGGTGGTATGTACAGATTTTCCACGATGAACAGTCAATAAACAGTTTGTAACAAAGGACTATCTTTCTCATCAAGAACCATCATGGGGACATAGAGAAAACCTTCTTCTAGGTCTTCCACAGAAGACCCCTCCAAGCTCCCAGACTCTCCACTATTGAGGTAAACTGAGTTTACATCTCCCCAGCTTTGGGCTTGTTGCCCTCAGCCTGTGGGCCCCCTCTGTTCCCAACTCTCCAAAACTTCCATCAGTGTTTGGATGTCCAGGACTTTGGAAACCGTTGGTCCGGGTTCTACCTCGCAGGCCTGTGGGCCCCTTCTGTTCCTGACTTTACAAGGTTTCCAGTGGCGACTGGATACCTAGGAGTCAGAAAAGACCAGCTTCAGTCTCAGCCTATGTCACTTCTCACTCAGACTGAACACCCCCCAAAGCTCTTTTCTCCTACCCCCTGAGTGGTGCATTGGTGCTTCCCACAAGTCCAGCACCCAATGGTGGCATAGGGTAAATGAAGTGTAGTGTCATTTTGCCTGCCCAAGCAGCATTCTCACACCTCAATGGCAAGAAAGACTGCGGGACCACATCTGGTGCCTACAAAGTGGAGAATACCCAGCTGATGCATATATAACCCAGCTGCCATCCATGCAGACCCATATTTGAACTGCAGATTAAACAAAGACTGTGAGTAACCCCTGGCACTAGTTTGAGCAGGCAAAACAGGACACAAGCAAAGTCAAAGCAGATAAAATATGTTATTGTTTGTATTGTGGGTAGGGTGGCTGTAAACGCTGAAAGTTCCTCCAGGCAGGAAGTAAGGCACAGTGGCTGTGGTTACAGCAGCTCATTAAAGGCCTTCTCCACGGTTCCTCAGGGCAGGGCCCCAATGACATGAGCAAGTCCCTGGGATTCCCAAACGGCTTTATTGGCATGATGGATGATGGTTGAATCTGGATGTGCACCCCTGTGAAACTCAGGACAGACCTGAGTTAAATAGAGAGGGAGAGAGGGGGGAGGGGCTGGGGAAGAATGCTTAATTGGCTCCACCTTCTGCCCTTCAGGCATCTCATTAGTATGTATATATCTCTCTAGGGCCTGAGGCCTGTAGTCATGCCCTCTACTTGTGCTCTTTGGGTGGGGTTGCATTGTCCTGAACGTGACTGAACAGTGCAGGTCAATGGAGTTCTATGCTACGTGTTAGGAGCCTGGATTCTGGAAGCAAGGCAGAAAAGATGTCCATCCCTTACAGGCAATAGACACCTGTTGGGTCTCCAGGCTTTACAGCCACCGCTTCAACCAAAACCAAGACCCCTTTCACGGCCCTACATTGTATAAAATTTTTCCTGAAAGTTTTTGTAGAATAATTTTTTCTTTTTATTTTATAGCCTTTAGTCAGATATGATGTATAGGTTATAGGGATTGTCAAAAGTCAATATCCACATAGAAGGAATGAAAAAGGAAAAACAATGATGCAGAATGTAGTCCTCTGCTGATATGTTAAGTGATGGTTTTATGGATTTAACTGATAAATGATAGCAATTTCAATCTTAAAAAATGGTTATTTTATGATCTTAACTGAACTTGAGCAAATATTCCAACTGAGAGAAAACTTAAAATTGTTGCTGAGCATATATGTATGTGTATATACATATATACATATATATATGAATTTTCAAATATGTATTATGTATTATATTTAATATATATAATTTATATTTGTGAAATATAGTTTAAATAGATTTATATAATATATTATAATGATATATTGATATAATATAAATACATTATAATTACCATATACTACTATATAGTATGTAATATATAATGATTAACACATAATTAATATATGATATGATTGATATATGATATATGATATATGATGTATGACATACAGCATATGATATGTGACTTATAATTTATGATTTACAATATGATGTACAATATGATATATGATGACATATGATATATATATACATGATATGGTATATAGTATTATATGTGATATGTGGTATGTGATGTATGATATTATTGATATGATATATGATATGTTATTCATATATATAATCAGAAATATCTCTCAGTAAATAAAGCTATTTACCATATAAATCTTGTAATCTGAGTTCAATCCAGACCCCATTTACAGATGAAGAGACCTAATTCCATAAAAATATCCTCTGACTTACACATTTGATCAGTGATATGTGAATCTATATGTACAATATATGCATGGTAATAATAATAATAACAATAATAATAATGATGATAATAGCAACATTTGTTGACCAAATAATTTTCTGTGTATAGTTAAGGAGATTCTTGAACTTAACCATATTGATACATTTATATTTTATACAAAGTGTTAGGATTGCCTTAATTTACTCTTAAACCTTTGAGTTAAAGTAGAAAACATCAGGTGATGTGTAAAGAGTCCATCTCCATGTCTAATCTATCATGACCTTGTTTGACACTCTAAGCCTTATAAAATAAATGTAATAAAGTGAATCTCCACAAAGTACGGCAGATACCAATGAAGGGGAAGATGCTAGGTCCAAAACCAGAATTCTGAAAATGGAAATACTGACAATGAGTAAAGACTAGGTGTGTGAGAGGCTGCAGAGAGAAGTATCACTATCAAGTAATGATGTCAGTGCAGTAATTTCCTAAAATAAAAAACATGATTGTGTCCTGTTTTAAAACATAATGAGGTTATAATTAAATGCAGGCAAGTACACTTTTAGTATTTTCTACCTAATCAACCTTACCAATACATCTTCTGCATTCCCAACTGAGCATATCTAAACAGTGTGGAGATATTTCTTTTTCTATACATACTTTTATTTAACTCTCTTGGTCAGTGCATCTTTGGTAGCTATCATGTTAGGACCAGACGGGTTGAGGTGAATGAAAAATACTTGCTGTATCATATAATCAGTCTTCATAGTTGATATCACACTTATTTAATCATAAGATACTTAAAAGTTTAATTACATGAAGTCCGATTTAGAAGCTGATTTTAAAATTAAGCGTGGTTTCTCGTGCCTGTAATTCCAGGTTGGTGCAGAAGGCTAAGGAATTTAAAGTAATCCCTAATTAAATAACAAGTTTAAGGACAACCTGAGCTTGTTGAGACTATGTCTCAATAAAAGACAATTATTTAAAAATACTAGACTTTGAAGAGATTTATAAAATAAAAAATTTTTTTCTTCAAAATATAAATGCATGATATCATATTAATAAGTGCTATCTGTTTGTGAGCTCCTCTGTTCTCTGCTATCTCTTCTTAAAGATGGGGCAACTGTTCTGAACACTTGCCATCAAGGGTGCACTATGTTCAACCTCCCGTTCCCTTAAAGAAGACGATTTCTAATAGGCAATATAGAGAAATACAGGTTTTTCTTAAAAGGCATGGAAAAATAAAGAATGAATAACACTGTAAGTATTTCTTCTCTCTTTTTAAGTTAATATCTTCTACCACAGGAGACTGTTTGAATTCAACTGAAAAACCAAAGAAACTATGAGACAAAAATGTGTTCTAGTTTTGACAGATCTCATTTAGTGGATTTTTCTATGTAAAACAAATAGTGTAGTAAACAATTTAAAATCCTCAATTGGAGTCCATTTATTCATTTCCAACTGCTTAGTTACTCTTCTCCATGTATATATCCATAATATGTGTGCAGATGTATGTGTGTTTTGAGTTATTAAAATCTGTTTTGAGGAATCACTTAATTTCAGTAAAATACATAGTTTTATTTCCTACTCCTTCTTGTGTCTAATGATTAAAATGTCTGGCACATAGAAGTAAAATTTAATCTATATGTTAATATAATACTACATTTCATTAATAACATTTTATGATGAAGAGAGTCAAGGAGACACACAGAGACCTATTTTCTTATTATTTAAGTTGTCTTATTCTACAAACCACTAAGACTCTCAATTGGTTATGACTGAACCATTCTTCCTAGGGGAAGTAGAGTTAAGCTAAATTCAGTATCCTTTGTCTGCAGAACTCTGGGATTTCCAGAAAACTCCACACTTCACAACTTCTGTTCACAACTTCAGACATCAGTGTGGAGGGGCAAGGTTTGAAGAGGTCATTCAAGATGGAGGACTGGAAACTACTGGTGTTATTACACAAAACTCTAATAGTAGAGATCAAAATAAGTTTAAAATCTTTTAAAATAAGATCACTTGTCATCTGGTGTTGGTCAGTTTATAGAATCCACTCATTGTGACTGACAGTTCTATAGAGGATGAGCTGCCATCACCAGTTTTAACATCAAGGGCCCTCTTTGTCAATAATCACATTTTAGGTCATGCAGTTTGCACACACGAAGCTCAGAGACATTAGTAAGATGAATGTTGATCATAACTATACTTCTGTTTCCTGTGCTGTATTGTTTCCAGTGCTTCCTCCTAACCTGACCCCTTCTCAAGTTATGAGAATGACTGAATGATTTTGCTTTCTCCACCAACCACAACATAATCTTAATAAGTAACAGATATTCCATATCATTTTCTTAGAAGTCATAATTTCATATATTCCTTAAAGTATTTCTGTGGTTTGTTTAAACATACTATTTTAACTTTTTGAGAATTTCATACAATGTATTGTTATCCTATTCAGACTCTGACAACTCCCTATTCCATGCCTACTCTCTTATACCTTTGTATCTGCATTTTTATTTGTTTCTTTTATAACTCACAAAATCTAATTTGTGCTGCCCATGTACTCACAGATTTGCAGCCATCCATTGGAGTGTGGTCAACTTATGAGGAGCAGAAAAAAAAATGCCCATGAAGCATTTTGTCATCTAATTCAATATTTTGCTTTTGGTCAGCTGCTTTGCAAGAATGATATTGATTTCTCAGTGCCATTCTTCTGAGTTCCTCTGCTACAGACTTCACATATTGCATTAAATGCTGAATATAGACAAATAAACTCTTTGATGGTGTTTGAGGTTCACACTGGGAAAGTATCTAAAATTAGACATCACTTGTTTACCTGGTTTAAGCGAAGTATAAAGTAACATAAAATAAAGCCTTGGTAGGATTCATGCATCTTCTATTTATATAAATAAATAATATGTTTCTTATTTATCAGGTATCAAGCCGAACAGAAAAAAGTACCGTCGCTTGCCTTCTTTATACAAAAAGAAGAATTAAAACATCTATTCTCAACAGGCAATGTCAAAATTGGAACTTTTCTGCCTCCAGATAAACACTTAATACTAAATCGAGTCCTCTTGGTAGAGTTACCTAAACACAATCACATATTCTAAAACAAAATGTGTAAATATCAGTGGGAGGGGACAGTGTGGGACTTCACCAAAAATATGCCATCTTTTGAGTAATTTGGTGATTGAGATATTCATTAATTATCATTTTCATCTTCACGTTAGATTATAAATGGCAAAAAATTCTTTGCAATTACTTCTGTGAACATTATTGTTGTTGTTACATTCCTAGGCTGCAGACTAGTCCTGAGATTTGAAGAATATCGCAGAAATGGCAGTCTAACATTAAAGGCTTGGTCGTAAACATCTTTCAGTTTATAGTCTTACCACATTTCCACACTACCTTTTATCTTGCTGATACCAAAAAGGGAAGAAAAAGTTTTGGAGAGGCGTTCAGCCCATGGTAGATATACAAATATTAGCTTAGGTGTTAGCTATGAGAGAGACATGAACAAATGTGAGGAGGTGAGGAAGCTGTAAGTGAGTGTATGGAGTGAAGAGACCACTAGTGACTCTGCAAAGAGTGGATCAACATCACACTGAATGTGTATCATTGACACAGCCACAGTCATGTCAAAACCAGTGCCTCAGACACACAGGAACCCACCAAAGCCTTTGCCCCAGGGTCATATTAAAAAAAAAAAAAAGTCCCTTTTGGTTCAAGTGTTAACAGTATGTGTAAGAGCTAGCAACTTCGCTTTCTCTTCTTGAATGTTTATACTCTGAGAGTGTTCATCTACAGACACCTTTTACCAAGACTAACTAACCCTCCCTCTGTGGTCTAGTTAATAAGCACAGTGACATTTGGCTTGTTCTGCAGTAGTTGATGTCACCCCAGCAAAATGTACCCTTCCCCCAATCCCTTCATTTATGTACATTTGTTTGTGTGTCTGTCACCCCATGGCCTCCAAAATTGGTCTTCAGAATGAAGCTTCATGGGACAAGAACAAACAAGTGCTAGTAACTCTCAGTCAGATTGTGGCAGTTTGTCCTCCATATCTTTGGTCTGTTTCACAATACGAATGCAGTTATTCACAATGTCTCCAACATTTATTCATTTTATATACATACATATATATGTGTATATATGAATAATAGTAAAATATATATGTGTGTGTGTTTATGTGTATGTGCATGCAAATGTACACATACACATATACACACAAGGAACCTCAAATAACTAAACCAAGAACAACTTAGCATTCAATAGCAATCCATGTTTAAATATGTAGAAAGCATCCTTCAATTCAGATTGACAACTGGAATTCAGGCTCAGAAATTTATATAAAAAAAAAGTCCCATAAAATAATGACTGGGGTACACTAAACTTGTCCTTGAATGCATCAAGTACTTCCTACACAGTTCATTAAAGGGGATAATGAAATCCTTCGGGCCCTGCAGTACAAGTCAACTAGTCCAACCCCAGCACTACCACCCCCAGGTAGCTCACATCCACTCTCCAGCTGCTGTGCTTATTCTTTGATATCTCTGTCTCCTAACCTATAATAGTGGGGATAAATGTATGTACTTTAAAGGACTGCTATAAAAAGGAAAAGTGCAGAGTTGGGTGCCTAAAACTGTGTTCCCAATCAAAACATATTAGTCCCCATCTCTTACCTGATATTGATCCTCATCAGTGTTTAAATAAATGTACAACGCTCTCGCTACATAATCCATCACAACCCCCAAAGGTCTAAGGAAGGCTAGCATTTCTATCAAATGTGTAAAATGAATATAAAACATACCAACATATAAAGTATACGTAAAATGCTAAATCTAAATCTAAACTACAAAACTTGTTAAAATTGATTGTATCATGACATATGATTACATTCTACCAATACCCTGCAAATTATGGCTCTGTGAGGAATAGTGGCAGTTTTTACTATAGAGAGCTGCCTGGGAACAGCAAGCATTTATATAGAAGCAGCTACATCCTAATCTGGACTTGCGCAAGATACAGTAATAAGCAGTTAAAAGGAACAAGCCTTTCCCTCAGACACTCGAAAGAAATGGAGAATCAGATAATCTCACAACACATCTTTGACTTCTCTAACCCCATAGTATCTGTCCATATTACTAATTTGTGTTGTTTACGTGTTTTTTAAGGCATAGTTTCCCTGTGTATTCCCTGGAACTTGCCCTATAGTCTAGGCTAGACTCAAACTCAGAGATCTGCCTCTGCATCCCAAGAGCTGGGATTAGTGGTATATGCCACCACCACTCAGCTTCTAATTTGTGTTCTTACAGCTATCATTTGACATGTTTCAGGTGCCCTCACTTATCTACCTCAGGAGAATGAGCAGACCCTGAGATGAAACCACAGTCTTGAGAGTAAAGAGATGGCTTGCTGTAGGAAGTGCCAGTCAGTGGTTTTGGTGGTGCACATACACAACTGAGGCACACCAGAACCACCCTCACACCAAACTCTGTGCCTCTAAGCCTGGGTATCCTTGTATTGTGTCTGACCATTTTCTATTTCTTTTAAAATATAGGTATGTGGAGTTGGATAGATGCCTCAGTAGTTCAAAACTCGAACAGATCCAAGTTTGGTTCCCAGCACATAACTGGTGGCTCACAACTGTCTATAATTACAATTCTAGGAGATCTATCACCCTCTTCTGACTTCTACATATGCCATCCATGCCCATGATACACAAATATGCATGCAAGCAAAGCTCCCATACTCATAAAGATAGATAGGTAAATAGATGATAGATAGATCATACATACACACACATATGTATGTACATACATACATACATACATACATACATGATAAATGTTTGGTCTTTTTTTAAAAAATTAAGGAATCAAGATTAAGATTTTCACACATAATTTTACACTTTCCTAAATCACAAAGGAACGCTCTGTGTCTTAGCCAGGGTTTCTATTCCTGCACAAACATCATGACCAAGAAGCAAGTTGGGGAGGAAAGGGTTTATTCATCTTACATTTCCACATTGCTGTTCATCACCAAAGGAAGTGAGGATTGAAACTCGAACAGGTCAGGAAGCAGGAGCTGATACAGAGGCCATGGAGGGATGTTACTTACTGGCTTGCTTCCCCTGACTTGCTCAGCTTGCCTTCTTATAGAACCCAGGACTACCAGCCCAAGGATGGCTCCACCCACAATGGGCCCTCACACCCTCGATCTAATTGATAAAATGCCTTACAGCTGGATCTCGTGAAGGCATTTCTTCAAGGTAGGCTCCTTTCTCTGTGATAAGTCTAGCTTGTGTCAAGTTGACAGACAAAACCAGCCAGTACCATATGCTTGCTACAATTGCTGTATTGGGTGTGCCTAAACAGATAAAAACTGGCAATGGCCCAGGTTATACAAGCTCCAGTTTCCACCAATTTTGTGAAAGATTGGGAATACTACATAAAACAGGTATTCCATATAATCCACAGGGCCAAGGTATAGTAGAAAGGGCACATCAAACCATTAAATGTCAATTTGAAAAAATTAAAAAGGGGGAATGGTACCCTACCAAGGGATCCCCCAGAAATATCCTTCATCATGCACTCTTCATTTTAAATTTTTAAAATTTGGATTCTGAAGGAAAATCTGCAGCAGATAGATTCTGGCATCCTGATACCAAAAAGAAATTTGCAACAGCCCTCTGGAAAGACCCATTAACTGGAACCTGGAATGGGCTAGATCCAGTGCTTATCTGGGGAAGAGGTTCTGTTTGCATATATTCCCAAACTGCAGATGCTGCACGTTGGCTGCCAGAGAGACTGATTAAACAAATAGACAACAATAACAAATCCAGGGAGGAGAAACCCCCTGAGAAGCATATTTTTTCTTCACAGGAAACATAAAGATGCTTCACAATTACCTTCAAACTGGAACAGATCAACGAGTAAACCTGACTTGGGAAGTTATCAGTGCTGAAGAAGACATCACCACCCATATCTCCAGGGTGGCTCTATTGGACTCTTGATTCCCTGACTTATGATTTAGTGGGGAACTTGATTGTTTTAGATTTAGTGGGAATTTAGATTGTTTAGACCCAGGAGAAAACCCACTACCACAGTTACTATAGTTGTTTTTTTGGGTTTGAGATTGACTAGAGCAGGAACAGGGATTTCCTTAGTTTTCTTTAGATCAAAGCTATGATCAGTTTTGTATTTATATAGATTTAGATTCTGATATAAGACATTCATAAACAGAATAGAAAAGGCTTACACTTTTTACTCCTCTGATAGAGGGAGTTATATGTTGCCCTTTAAAAAGAGTGTTGCTGTCATACTAACTATTCAGGAGTTGTTAAGTCTCTTGTCTTTTGGGTCCATGTGGTTCAACAAACTGATGGCTTTTGTATGAGATGCTATTCAAATGAAACCCACACAGGTCCATTATTACAGGCTGGAAGTAAGGGATTGTAAAACCTCTGTCATTAAGACTAATGAGGTATATCCCTTAACTTACACGCTAAGCCAGATAGTCAGTGACGGGTAAGAGAGCATACTGAGACCCTTGCCCCTAAAAGAAGGGAGGCCTCACCATCTTAAGACAGGAGCTCAACCAATGGCTGTTGAGTATCCAAGGACGGGAAAGGGAGGCTGGGGTCCTTTGCTCCAACCTAGGACAGGCACAGTTTCAGTAAGTTTTCCCAGCCTTCCCTTTTGAAAAAAAAAAATTAAAAAGGGGGACCTGTTGGGGGCCAACTTTTAGCAGAAAGCGGCTATCAGCTTTGTAGCCATCTTGAGCCATATACCCTGACATGAGACTTGGATTACAATAGCCTACAACAGCTGAGCACACTCCGATAATCTTGGTTTAGATACCTTGAGATTAAAGGTGCGTGAGATTAAAGGTGTGTGAGATTAAAGGTGTGTGACTTAAGAGTATGATTTAGAAGTATAGAGATCAGAGTTAGAGACAAGACCTAAGGGCATGATTAAAGGTGTAACTTAGAGGCCTGGCTTAGAAGTGAGACATATAAAAGGCAGAGACAGAACAGATCAGAATCAGACTATAGAATCAGACACATCAGACATTAGGTAGAGTCTGTCCTCACCCTCGCTCTTGCTGAAACCCGACCTGCAGACCAGAGCGGCAGCTTGGGCCGGGATACAGTGGCCGCCCAAACGTGGGTTGGCCCGGGCCTCAACATTTTGCCTGGGCTGCAACATTTATTTTGGCCGCCCCAACGTGGAGCTAGTGTGGCACTCAACATTATTTTGGCACCCGAACAGGGGCTAGTGTAGACCCCAACATTATATATATGCAGGTCGGGGTTCAGCAAGAGCGAGGGTGAGGGCAGACTCTACCTAATGTCTGATGTGTCTGATTCTGATCTGTTCTGTCTCTGCCTTTTATATGTCTCACTTCTAAGCCATGCCTCTAAGTTACACCTTTAATCATGCCCTTAGGTCTTGTCTCTAAATCTGATCTCTAGGTCACACTCTTAAGTCACACACCTTCAATCTCACACACCTTTAATCTCACACACCCAAGGAAAGTCCTGGGTATCTAAAGCAATATGTTATCAGAGTGTGCTCAGCTGTTGTAGGCTATTGTAATCCAAGTCTCATGTCAGGGTATATGGCTCAAGATAGCTGCAAAGCTGATAGCCACTTTCTGCTAAAAGTCGGCCCCCAACACAGTACACTCTGTATATCATTTTACAGAAGGAACAACTTCTCCAGATGGTTAATAGAAACCATTACTAATATGTAAGTAGCTGGAACCAATAGTTAGCTAAATAAGCATTATTTATGTAATAAAATGTTATACAAAAACTGTGTGTGGGGTGTGTGTGTGTGTGTGTGTGTGTGTGGTGTGTGAGTATGTGTGTGGGGGGGGTAGGATGAAGTCTAAGGTCTTCTTCATACTAGGCAAACAGTTTATTGGTAAGCTATTGCCTCCAAAATGGCATTTTAAGCATGTATTACTCTTAGCAATTTTTAAGTTTTAAATTTATGTTACATCGCTTCTCGGCCTTTTGGCTAAGATCAAGTGTAGTTAAATTTATGTTATTGTAAATTTGAGAATTATATAAAATGTTGTTTGATCATATTCACCCTCTACTCTACCCCTAGCTCCTTATACATCCACCCCACCCATTTAATATCTCCCTTTTTGTTTATTTTTTATAACAAATTGTGTTCAATTTTTTGTGTGACTATACTCAGTGTTGATTACCCACTGAAGCATGATTAGCCTCCCAGGGTCTATAACCTATCAGAAAACTGACTCTCTCCCAGAAGGCATCAACATCCCCTAGCTCTTTGGTTGTATGTGAGGACTCAGGAGCCCTTTCTCCCTCCATGCTAGAATGGTGGCTACCTATCCTAACCTTTAAAATATTTTCACCTATAGCTTAGAGATATACACCAGATACATTGTTAATATATGCATACTGAAAGAATGAAAAATGCTAATTAACATGAAAATTGCTTTGAATAGGAATGAGAATCTATTTTATAATGGTAATGTTAGATGTATCAAAGGTAAAAAAAACACTATTTAAACATCTAATTTGAGACTAGAAAATTTCTGCATACATATTACACAATTTACATCATTAAACAGCTTAAACCAAAAATATTGGTTTGTACTTTTTAAGTTATCATTCACAAAGGAAGTATACATTTTCCTATGGTGTTTTCACCATACTTTTTATGTCATCAGATACTCAGTGTTTCATTTTGGCCATTGATATAACTTGAATGTTTTTTTTTTTTTTTTCTGCCTTCGAAAGTACAAGTGAATTAAACACACTTGCTCATACTATTTCTTTGGAAATATTATGTTTTAGAATCTGTTCACTGGCTAGGAGACTAGATAGTATTTGGAATAGTAGTCAAAAGGAGTTTATAGTAAATTTTGTAGTGCTAATAAAACATCTGTCTTGTTCATTTTAAAAATAATGGCTCCCTACTTTAACAACATTTGAGACACATTTAATTTTTAAAAATACGAACAACATAGCAATACAGGTTTAAAAGTGTGATACATACAGGCATGTTGCAGATTTTTAATTTAAACGTCTGTCAGTTCATTGCTCCAGGCTACCTAAAAATAATACTGAATTTCCAGTGGCTGAAACTAGAATTTTCGACTCTCTCTTGTCGCTACCCACATCTGACCAGCAGAGTAAGGCAAAGGCAACCGTGTTCTTCTTCAAGCGGTTTATTCAGCTATCCCTGTACAGCGACCTTCTTCTCTCTCTTCTCTTCTCTTGTCTCTCCAGCTCCCGCAGCCCCTTATAAGCATTGCCTTAATCCTATTAGCAGCTGCCACGAAGTCACTGGTGATTGGCCACACCTCTCAGCGCATACAACTCCATATATGGAGTTGTCTTTTCTCTCAAGCAATGCCTATGCCAAGTGCCACCTTGTAATGGTGAGAGTGGGGCCGCTTCTCTCTCTCTCTCTCTCTCTCTCTCTCTCTCTCTCTCTCTCTCTCCTCTCTCTTTTTTGTCTGCCTTTGAAGTGATTTCAACTATTCTCTCTCCAGGTCTCTCTGGCATTCTGACTAAATTCTCAGCTTCTTTCTGTGCCTCTGACACCCTTAATTTTTCTGGTTTGTAAACAGTGGTATTGACATGCAGTATCATCTAACATCTGAACATGAGTTCAGAGAGCTCAGTTTACTCACTGAGGTGCAAGAAAGAAACTAAGCACAGGCTGACATTCATCCATGTGGTTCCTTGTCCTCTGTCTACTGATGTCATGTTAACCATGGTGTAGGAGGTCTCTAGGGAAGGCAGGGTGCATAGGTCATGGGTTCAGTCATCCTATTTGCCTGCTTTTTTAAGGCTCACAGTTTAGGTGAGATGACTGAGGAGGATTTAAGAAGCCTTGTGGTGCCACATTAATCAAATTTCATCTTTACTAAGTGAATAACCATTAGAACAAAATCTTCAAAATAGACCATAGAATATGAGCCAAATGCCGGTGCCAGGCAGGACTGAAACTCTACCAGGAATCCTGGGAACAGCTCATAACACATCTGCTTTCATGAGGCACATTCACTTTATAACTCATCCACCTTTCTGATGCTTAGAGCTAGAACAACATAGAAGAGGCGGTGCTGATCCAAGGCATTTAATGAGAATTTTCAATCAGTTTTACAAGGATGTTAATCCAACTGCTGATCTCTATCCTACCCAACAGTGTCAAGAAACTAAATAGAGCCACTTACAGAAATAAGGTTAACACTCAATGTTATAAGCAGGGGTAGAACAGCAGTGTCCAAGATACCATAAGCTAGTAATAGCAGCTTGTGACTGTTGGCATCATTCTATTATCACATTGAGCATGAAGATAACCCTCTACGAAGTCTAAGCCATGCTTCCCACATATGTGAATCTTCATATTGTTACCTACAAAGGCCTTCTGTTCTTTTCATGCTATAGTGATATATGTCTTCATGTATATTTGTATATGTTGGCAAGTGCATAATTCAAAAGAAACATGATATTGAAAATATTTATGGATGTTGTTCTATACTACTGATGTTCAAAGTTTTGTGTAAACAAGGTGACTTTGTTCAAAAGAAAGACTCCTGTTCCTCACCTAGTGAATTCTGGTGCCTTATCAGAAGACCACAAATTGAGAAGCGTTTCCCTTGAAAACAAAATTCTAGATTACAGCTTCTATCTCTGTCTCCACTTACAATACATTCATTTTCACAGACACTAGGATTTTTCAACGGTGTTGGCATTTGTCTGTTAGATGTCATAAAGAAAGGAGCCCTGACAGGAAGATGAAGAGAGCCTTGGCAGAGACATGAGGAAGGCGACTAGAGTGTGAGAAACACAAAGGCCAAGAGCACCCAGGCTTCCCTCACGAACCTCCTACCACACAGGAGCAGGTGGCTTTTCCTAAGACTTGGATCTCTCTGTGGAACTTGGATGAGGATGCTGTGTGGGTGGAGAGAACATTTCCAGTGATAGAGACCTGGCAGCATAGTGTATGGAGAAAACCCAAGGTCATATTTGGCATTGGCAGATTTCCACTGGGAGAGGCTTCAAAAAATGATTGCTTTCTTTCAATATGTTACCTATTCAATAGGTATTCAATTACTTAACAATTAGAAAAGACCTGAATAGCAGATACAAATTTTAAACTTATTTATTTTAAAAATTAATTACTAGCCATTACTGTGATATCTAAGGGTTCTGACCCATTGTCTGTAAAACCACTCTCTTTCCCAGAATAGCAATAATATTACAGAGTTATGTGGAACCACATAGCTTTCTACTGAGATTTAAAATAGCGTACAAATTTGAAAAATAAATTTATAGCAATCAACCAAACTGGAGAAAATACAAATTTATAGTCAGTTACACACTTGATTAAAACGATCTATTATTGCAAGATATGAGCTGTTGTGATACAAAAATAAATGTTTATACCACTTAGCTTTATTGTAAATTATCTTCTTGGATTTAAATTTTCTAAAAGTTGGATGAGTTTTGGAACTTGATAGTGTAGATTCCAAGCAATAATGACACTAATTTATACAAGTCTTGCAAATTTATAAAGAGATGATGTTTACAAAAATATTCTGAATTATTTCTTTTGAAGTCTTGTGGAAATGTTACTTTCTAAATTGTTTCCAAACTGCATTTACATTTTACTTATTTTGTTACTATTTTGCTTTCACTATTATACTAAAACTCCAAACTCTGAGAAGCTGAATAGGTAACTAGATAACGAAAAAAAACTGGTCTTTGTTGAAGAATGTTTCTTTATAGGTGACACTTACTTGCTCAGAAGAAAATGGTTTTAAGATAAGGCTTCAATTATACTGTCTCACCAAAAACCAAACTTTTACTTTGTACATTCCAAGTGAGCCAATAGCTGGTTGTAAATTTTACATATAAGTCATCTCTAAGTCCATAAACGGGTAATTCCCACATGCATGCTCCTGAGCCTACCTGGTCTGTACATGAATCTCTCACACTGCTTTCCTACTTGCTCTGAGGTCTACATGTAAAGGCAAGTCCTATTATCCCACTTCATACACCAGGCACCATGAACAGCCACACTGGGAAAAATTGCACAGGTTTTATTGACTCGGTCACCCAGGTGTTTTACTCCTATGCAGAAAGAGAGAAGAGAACCCAAGATAAAAAGTCATGTATTGAAGTCTACAAAGATAACCTCTGCCAAGGATTATTATAATTTGAAGTGAGACTGTTGTGTTTTCTATAGTTTTTTCTTCAATTTTAATTTTTAGCAATGTACTGCATCTTTTATCTGGGATTATTCATCCATAGGGACTCAATTTCCTTAAGATATATATTTGCTGACACAAGCCTACTGAAGCTCAGTACTCCACATGGTTGGTTCTTTTTTGTTTTGTTTGTTTTCTGTATTAAGATTGTTCTAGGAACAGGTTTGCCTCTTGTTCATCACATTTTATTTATGACTAAGTGAAGCCTCTTCATGGAATATAATAGCATCAAATTCATAAAATGAAAGAGCATTAATTAAAAAGAAAATTTTCAGTCTCAAAGGCCAATATTCCATAATACCAAAGTAGCTTTGTAGCAACCAAAATATTAAAAGAACATGCTGGTAAACAACCCTATATCATAAATAATTTACATTGTAATCAGACCACAGTACAGAAGAGGTTCCAGATAAAAGTAAGGATACTGATGCCAAAATGGATTCTGTATGGGTTAGGGGAATTTTTTTTAATTAAAGTAGCATTAGAGATAATAACTTCTCTGAGGAATGATAATTGGAGAATCAAGAAAGCCACAAAACTGAGTTGGAGCTAATGGGCCATCCAGGAGCCAGCTGCCGTGTTCCATATGGACCACACATCACATCTCCTCGTCCCTGTGACACACCCACGGCTGGATGTTCCTAGCAGCATGGAAGGGGAGTGAATTCATTGTCATATGATAAGTGATACCTTTTACTAAATGATTTAAAAAAAAAGATTTAAAGCATCTCGGCATGAAATAGTCACACTGAAGTGAAATATCAGTTTTTGGACTGACAGTTGAATTTCTTTCCAACACCCAAATTGCTGTGCATTTGAGCTTTCTGAGACAGCACTGCTCTCCAAGATTATTTTGGAACCTATGACATCAGTGGCTTGTCTCTTCTAGCAGGAGACCTGAAACAGGAGGACACGTATCCCTGCTGCCTCGTCATGCTCGACTCCAGATGTTGATACCATTCCTAGCAAGCCGCACTTCTTGTGAACCCTGCCTTTGTAAACTTGTGCTGTTGATGCCTTCCCCTGTCCCAGTGATTCCACATCTAAATACCAACTATAAAGCACCCACGGCTCTCTGGTGTCACATTTGTGGCAGGTGTGTGACATTCTCCTCTCTCTATGAGATGTTTTGGTGGTGCCATACCCAGACCCAACCCTGACATGTTGTCTTTGCATATCTCAGCTCATCCAAAGATCGCTAAGCCAGCTGTACCATTTGGACAATAACACCTTTGACATCTCAAAGGTAAGGTATTTACCACTTTTATCCCTGTTCTTTCATGGCTTCAACTGTGATTATTTTTCTTTAACATAAACTTTTTTCCTCTCTGTTTATGATCAAATCAATCAGGCACTCAAATGACACTCTAATTTTTATTTCCCTTTCCTGCCATGATGTGAGTTACAGGGGGAAAAGTTATTGAACATCACCCTGATACGTAAATTATTGATGCCATCCCAAGAGGACCTTTAAAGTCTGTTGTTTTTCCTTGCATTTTTCTGAGAAACAGTTGAAAATTCCTCCAGCTCTCTTCCTGAGGTTTGTTACCCATGGGCTGGTTTTGGTAGTGGTGCTTCATTTTTATGTATTTGGGCACTCGGGATAACTAAACACAGGAGTTCAGGTATTGTTATTGTGCCTGATATATTGATGGAGTAAGGTATGCATCTTGCCAACATTCCAGAAATAGTTATAAGGAAGGAACAGCAATGCTGGATTTGCAGCTGCCAACCCACTAGGAGCCTTGAAGTCTGTGCTTTGCATCCACAAAAGATGCCTACCTCTATCTCATTAGCAACATAAAAACATATTTCTGTCCAGAAGACCTGCCCACCATTGTTGGTGTCTTAACTGCTTAGTTTTGAATGCTTATTCACATGCCTGGGAATTCTCTTGTGTTATATGAATAAGTCAGTCTAGACTGCCTCAAGTTCTTTCTATATATAGTAGTTACAAGTTCTGACACTAGTTACAACAATGTAAGGTAAAACCAGGCATTGGCAGCACAAACAGCCAAATATCATACAGAGTAAAACAGAATCTATTGGTCTGCTTACCTTCAGATACCAGCCTTCAGAAGCCCTTTGTAGGAAAGCTAATGGTTCCTAATGATAGGAAGAAGGTGAAGCCCTCCTGTAGACTCACAGGATAAACAGCATAAAACAGCTGCTTATACCCTCCTGAGAAAGAGTAACCAAATTCACCAGCTGAATAATTCACCCACTGAGTCCCTCATTGTTTTTAAGGGGCTGTAGTTTTAGGCTGCTGTGTTAGGAGTAGGTTGCCATGAAAAAAGCAATAGCAAGAACGATTACTACCACGATGTAACTTTCATTTTCTCCACTTCCTACATTCAGTGTGATTCTACTGACCTCCTTTAAGCATCCAGTAACAGCATCTACTGCTAATCACAGGACTCATTCATCAATTTACTATTTAAATGTTCGGTCTCCATTGGTGGGGACATTCCCTTCCTGGATTTTGTGGATCCAGATATTGGGTCTTTTAGAGTTAGGAGACAGTTAGAAGCAATGACAAGAGTTTCCTTGAGGAGAGGACTATATATGGTTGTTAGTCCTCGATTCTCATTATGAGTCAACCTATGGCTGTTGGCTCCAGATTTCCCATTGACATCCTGTGTTTAACTATGCACTTTCATCTACTGACTCCTAGAGACTTTGGTACTTAGACTCTTTCCCAAGATCAATTAACACAGAATCTATGGGGTATGTGTTAAAGTGTGGGCAAGATGTGGAACCACTGTTAACCTGAAGCAATTTTAGCCCAGTATATTGTCTTCATACTATGAACGACACAAAACCCCCTAGGTTCCTGCCAGGATCAGCCTCTAAGTTGCACCAACAGTACTAGCTACAGCTCTACTCACTTCTTCATAGTGCAACCATGGAAAAAAGGAAGTTCTCTTGCATATCTATTAGAAGTTGGAGAGTACCTGAGGGCTATGACCTTCACTGTTCTGAGCACCATGGTCCATGTTTTTGTTGTTTGGTTGGTTGGTTGGATTTTTGTTTGTTTGTTTGGTTGTTTTTGTCTTGGTAATACTACCACATGAACATTTCTGACTGTTTAGAAGTCTCTAACAGCTCCTAGGGACTAAACCATCAATCAAAGAGTATAAATGGAGGAGGGGGGCAGGACTCCAGATACATATATACCAGAGACTGGCTTTATCTGACATCAATGGGAGGGAGGGAGGCTAGATGCCCCAGAATAGGGGGATGTTAGAGCAGTGAGGCAGGAGTGGGTGAGTGGGTAGAGGAGCACCTTCATAGAGGCTAAGAGGAGGGGGAGAGGAAGATAGGGTGGGGGAATTGTGGAGGAGTAACCAGGAAGAGGGATATCATTTGTAATATAAACAAATAAAATGATTAATAAAAACAATTAAGTCTCTAACCAGGAGAAAGTACCACTTGCTAATGTCAGGTACGTCCTCATATTGCAGGATTACTTCCCAAATGCATGCCAAGACAGCTTTACTGATGCGTAGATCAGTAGCCCTCCAACAGAACCTGCCATCTTTGATGCAATATTTATCATTCTCCAGATAGTTATCCTAACATTGCTTCAAGTAGTTTGTGTTTCTCTAAGCCTAGACAAAACAAAACCTGGAGGCACAAGTTGATAAAGAGGCCATGAAGGAGTGCTGCTTACTGGCTTGCTTCCCCTGGCTTGCTCACCCTGCTGTCTGAAAAAACCCAGGACCACCAGCCCAGGGATAGCACCACCCACAATGGTCTGGACCCTCCCCCTTGATCACTAATTGAGAAAATGCCTTATTGCTGGATCTCATGGAGACTGTTCCTCAAAGGAGGCTTCTCTCTCTTTGATGACTCTAGCCTGTGTCCAGTTAGCATACAAAACCAGCCAGTACACTCATGTACCTTATTTCTCATTCTGGTTTTGCCCCTTTCCCTCAAATTCCCAATTCTTTCTCATTCTACTACTTAAATTGTGATATCTTTATCTCTTACAAAACACATCACATTTTCTCAAATAATGACACTGTTTTTGAAAAGTCTTATGGACACAAGTGAGTGATATCACTATAAGTCAACACTGAGCTGGTTTGCAAAACATTAAAAGGACCTGAAGCCACCTTCCTCTATGGAGCAGTAGGAAATGTAATACCATGTGAAGTTAACTCACCAGGAGTATATAAGTGACATAAAACAAGCAAACAACAAACAAAAAGAGTGGGAGAAAATGAAAACTGGAAGATACTCCCAGACCCAAAGATGTGCAAAACAATAACTACATACAAAATATGAGGCAAGAAATTACTACAACACCTCTATGGTTTCACAGATTCTCACTGTAGGAAAGCAGAGGAAATAGGGTTGGTAAAGAGTTAATAAAAATTTCAGAGTCCAACTTTTAAGGGAGACTACCACCACACAGATGACACAGATAAGCAAATAAGTGAGGTAGAGAAAGCAAGGTAGAAGCTAGACCACACAGTTACCAAAAGAGATAAAACAGCCACAAACTTAGAGAGAAAGTTTAACATATGGAGGAATTCAGCAAGAAAATTAAGAGTCTGAAAAAGAACCAATAGGAAACTATGAAGGGAAAGAATTGATACATTCATCAATCAATTAATTGAATAAAAAAAAGAAAAGAAAGAAAAAGAAAGAAAGAGAGAGAGAGAGGAAGAAAGGAAGGAAGGGAGGGAGGGAGGAAGGAAGGAAGGAAGGAAGGAAGGAAGGAAGGAAGGAAGGAAGGAAGGAAAAAAAAGAAAAATACTATCAATAAACAAAACTAAACAGAACAAGCAATTTGAGGACAGGAAAATATGCACACACATAAGATGAAAAAACACGAACAACAACAATGAAAAGAAATCTAACCAAAACTTCAAAAGATTTTTGGAATATATTTAATAAGCTACATGTAAGAACCCAATAGATAAAAAAAATCCAAAATTAAAATATGAAATTATGGCAAAAACGTCTTAGACCTAGAGAAAGAAACAGACATGAAAACAAAAAAAGCAATTAAAATCTCAACTTACAAATAGGACTATCCCACAGCATAACAGTCAATATGTCAAACAAAGAAACACACAAATAAAGAATCAGAAAACAAAGAGTCAATACTAAAACCTATGAGAGAAAAAGATTTACTCATATTCAGACTTAGAAACATCAGGACAGTATTGAATCTCTTGTAAGAAACAATAAACAAGCAACCAATCCCACACAGTCAGTCTTGCAAATGTGCATAAAAGTAATATGATACAAATACAAATTAAGTAGGCTTTATTTAGGAATATAAATATTGCTACATACACAACAAATCTACATATAAAATATGCATGTTACAGCAATGGATAAAATAAAAGAGCCACAAAATTTAAAGAGAATAAGAAAGAGTATAGGAGAGAAGTCATGAGGAGGAAACAGACAGTAAAATGACATGATGTATTACAATCTCAAACAAATAAAAAAGAAATGCAAAAAAATAAGCAAATGTGAAGTGACTTATTTCAAGACTTGAAAGTAAATAACTATTAACCAAGATTGCTATACTCAGCAAAGTTGTTTCTTAACATTCATAGAGAAACACTTTAAGACAAGTACAAACAGAGACAATTTGTGACCAAGGGGAAAAAAAAGGCAAAACTTGAAAGAAAGAAAGAAAGAAAGAAAGAAAGAAAGAAAGAAAGAAAGAAAGAAAGAAAGGAATACTATACATTGATGACAGTCTCATCCAGAAGAACAAAGGAGGGAATAAATATATTTAATGAGAAGAATGAATAAATAGAGGAGTCTCAGGAAGGAATCTATCCTATCCAACACAGCAAAACAACATAGTCTTAATGCAGATTGGGGAGGAAGAAAAGAACTGTCAAAGATCCAAAGATCCAGGACAAACAATAAAGCCATGGAAATAGAAAAAAATCTTGTCAATAGCAAACTTGAATACATATGTCTCCAACTAACCAACTAAAAGATGCAAACTAATTGACTAGATTAAAGAAACAAGAACCAACTATTGGGGCTGGAGACACGGCTCAGCTGTTAAGAACACTGACTGCTCTTCCAGATGTCATGAGTTAAATTCCCAGAAACCACATGGTACCTCACAACCATCTGTAATGGGATCTGATGCCCTCTTCTGATGTATCTAAGAACAGCTATAGTGTACTCATACACATAAAATAAATAAAATCTTAAAAAACAAAAAGCCAACTATGACTTTTCTTGAAGAAACACATCTCACTGGGAAAGACATCTAAAAACTAAATCTTAAAGGATGGAAATCAACACACCAAAGCAACCGAACTGATAAACAAGCTGGCAGAGTGACGCTTATGACTCTTAAAATGGACTTAAAATGAAAACTAGTTAGAAGAGTTAGAAAAGATCATGCCATGTGAAAATGACGATAACTCAACAAGAAGCTGTAACAGTTGTAACTGTTCATCCACTTCTGTAACTGAGAAAAACACTAATATATACATATATATGTGTGTATATGTATGTGATTATATGTATATGATTATGTATGTGTATGTATATGATGTATATGTATATAATGTATATGTATATGATTATATGTATATATGTATATATATGTATATGATTATATGTATATGTATATAATGTATATGTATATGATTATATGTATATATGTATATATGTATGTGTATATGATTATATGTATATATGTATATATGTATATGATTATATGTATATGTAATGTATATGATTATATGTACATGATTATATGTACATGATTATATGTATGTGTATGTGCTTGTGCATGTGCTTGTGCATATGTATATGCACACACATATGTAATGTAAGTAGTGACATAACCAGTATGGTACTTCAATATCCCACTGTTACTTTAAAATAATGTTCTAGTTTTACTTCTGTTACTGTGATAAACACTGATCCAAAGCAAGTTGAAGGGGAATACAGTTTATATCATCTTATATTTCCAAGTAAGTGTTTGTCGGTGAAGTCAAAGCAGGAACCTGAGGCGAGAATTGAAACTGACCACAGAGGATGCTGCTTACTTCTTGGCTCCCAATCTCAAATTAAGCCTCCTCTCTTTTTTTATTATATGTCCACATTCTCACGGACAGCACCATCGAAGTAGGCTGGAACCTCTCTCATCCCAATTAGCAATTAAGAATATGCCCTGCAAACATGGTCACAGGACAATCTGATGGAGGCAGTTTTGTCATTGAGGTTCCTTCTCCCCAAGAGACTCTAGGTTTGTGTCAAGTTAACAGATGGAATTAATTGTGTCAGATAGGTCTTCAAAAGTAAGAAATATACAAAAATTCAAAAGTCAATAATACCACATTTCAACTGGACTTTAGCAACTATCTACAGAGTATTCTATTTAAATTATAAGGAGTACATACTCTTTTTTTATTGTTATTTATTTATTTATTTATTTACTTTCTTACTTTTGTTTTTTTACAGTTCAGTCATTACCACCTCTTTGTCTGCTCGTCTCCAGTTCCTCATCCCACTTCCCCCACCCCACCTCCATCTCCAAGAGGATGTCCCTACCCCACCCCAACCCCACTTCACACTCCCTGCCAGGCCTTCCTATTTCATGAGGCCTCAAGGGTTAGGTGTATCTTCTCCCACTGAGGCCAGATCAGGCAGTCCTATGCTGTGTAAGTGTCAAGGGCCTCGGAAGAGCTAGTGTATGCTGTCTGGTTGGTGGCTCAGTGTCTGAGAGATCTCAGTTAATTATGCTTGCTGGTCTTCCTATGGGGTTGTCCTCCTCCTCAGCTTCTTCCAGCCTTTCCCTAATTCAACCATAGGGATCCCCAACTTCAGTTTGTTGGTGGCATGTAATTTTCTGCATCTGTCTGTCATCTGCTTGTTGGGCTTCTCAGAAGGCAGCCATGCTAGGCTCCTGTCTGATAGCATCAGTAACGGTGTCAGGTCTTGGAGCCTCTCCTTGACATGAATCTTAAGTTGGGCCAGTCATTGAACCTCCTTTCCCTCAGTCTCATCTCCATTTTGTCCCTGCAGTTCTTTTAGATAGAAACAATTCTAGGTCAGGGGTTTTGCCTGAGGGATAGCAACCCCATTCCTCCACTTGATGTCCAGTGTTTCTACTGGAGGTGGATTCTACAAGTTCCCTCTTGCTACTATTGGGCATTTCATCGAAGGTGCCTGTCTGTGAATCCTGAGCTTCTTTCATCTCCCAGGTCTCTAGTACTTTCTTTTCAAAGATCCCTTAAGTTTCCATTTCATACTTCAGTGAAAGAAAAACAAAAGTCTGGCTCAAAAGAAACCACAAACACTGCACAAATATTTGGGGATTGAACAATTCGCTTTTGAAAATGTAGTGGACAATTAAAGAACTCAGGAAGGAAAGAATTTTAAACCCCGGAGTCGAAAGAAAATAATGCCATAATCTACCAGAAACTCTGGTCTGTAGTTAAGGTAGTTTTAACAGAAAAGTTTATAGTTATATGTTCTTACCCTAAAAAGTCAAAGTGATCTTTAAGAACCAAATGATGCATCTCAAATTCAGAATAAACAAGGAAAGATGAACTCAAATACACTAGAGAGAAGAAAAAAGAATAAATAATAAAATAACAATAAAGACTAGGAGGAAACTAGTGAATTTGTGACTGAAATAACAATAATGAAATAGAATCAATTAAATAAAGAAAAATTGCTTGGAAGATTGAAAGGTCCTTGCCCAAGCTCATTAAAAAAAAAGGTGCAAGTTGATCCAAATGAATAAAACGAAAGGCTCCAAGGGGATTTAGCAACCAACTCCAGGGAAAACTAGAAACTCATCGGGAATCTTTGAATATCTCCATTCCCAAAGCCGGAAACAAACAAACAAACAAACAAACCATAAATTACTGAGATCACATTATTTAGGAAAAGAAAATGCAGTGACGACTTAACTAGACTCATAACGAGCAGAGTGAAGCAGTGAGTTAGTGTGCCCAGAAAGAAGAGCAGGGGACAGATAGATTCATGGCTAAATTCTACCACACTCTGAGAAATCCTAACTCTTAACACTTCTCACACCGTTCTACCAAACAAAAAGGGAGGAAGTGATATCAAATTCATTCTATAAAGCCAGAACTACACTGATTTCAATACTGCATAAGAACATAATATAAAGACAAAATTATAGATCAGGTTTTCTGATGGATAATCCATAAAAGTTCTCAACCAAATACTTGCAAACTGAATAAAATATCTAAAGAAAATCCTATATTGTGATATATCTTGTTTCATGCCAGGAGCCCACATAAATAGACACACTGACTGTTGGTATCAGGCTCCGAACCCAGTGACATCACATCGAGGCCACCCCCACATTGTGGCAACCGCCATACACTCCCAGAATCCCAGAATGCCACCTCAGCTTTACCTGAGAGAGACTAGATCACCGCCCATATAAAACAGGCAGAACCCCCTTATCTCTCTCTTCTTCCATCTTCTTCCCCCCACCTTTGCCCTATCTCCTGAATACCCCTCCCCATTTGAACCGTTTGGTCTGGTGTGGTCTGTTGTAAGCTCTTGAACGTTCGGGAAAGCATTTGGAAAGGTTTAGTGTACCTTCATGGTAAAAGCCTGAAGAAATTAGGGATAGAAGCACTATAATTAAGCATAAGAAAGGCCATGTTTTACCAACAGAATCAAAGTTATACCAAATGGTAAAAATCAGATATTTTCCCTCTAAAACATGGAATGAGACAAGGGTACCTGGCCTCTCCTGTTTCCTTAAGGTATTGCTCAAATTCTTATCTAAAGCAACAAGGAGAGAGAAGGAAAAAGGAAAAAGGAAAAAAAATGAGATTATTCCTATTTCCAGATGACAGGATGTTATATTTAAAATACACTATATATGGCACCAGAACACTTTTAGAACTGAAAGATATTGCAAAAACCAACAGCTTTTCTGTATATCAATCATTAACTTGTCAAGAAAGAATCTGGAAAAAGGTCCTATCAAAACTCTTTTAAAAACACATAAGAATAAACTGAACTGAGAATGAGAATTGCTTCTACAACTAAAAGTTTAAGATTCTGACAATGAAATTGAATAAGACACTAGACAATGGAATTAGCTTCCATGCTTCTGTATTGTCAGAATTAGTTTTGTGAAACTAGATATATTACCAAGGCTAATCTACATAAATTTCAATTACTTCTTCATAGAACTAGAAAAAGTCATAAAATTTATATGAAAGAAGAACAAAACGAACACCTGAGAAAGGTAGTGCTCAGAGGATCCAAATATCCTCAAATTATACTAAAGAGCCATGAAGGCACAGTCATCATGTTACTGACACAGACTTGTAAACCACAAAAGAGACAAGAACAGAAAAGGGCCCAGGTACTAACCCACACAATTACTATCACCTGAATTTGATCAAGTATTCCAAATATACAATGGTAATAGCTTTATCACATAGTGTGGTAAAGCTGGACACCTAACTTGATTGCAGGAAAATGATAGCAGATTCATAGATCTCACTTTCCTTTTGGGAAAAGAAAAAAACCCAACAGATCAAAGTCTTCATTTAAAAGCTGAGACTGCTAGAGAAAAACATAGTGGGAGGCACTTCAAGATATAGATAGGCATTAGCAAGAACCTTCTGAAATAGACTCCAATGTCATAGAAAATATCTCAAACGTTGACTAATGGAATTACATGAAAATACAAAATCTTCTGCATCAGAATAGAAAATGTCAGCAGAGGGAACAGACAGCCCACAGAATGTAAGAACAGCTTTGCCAGCTCCAGACAGGGATTTAATATATGGACTATATAAAGAACTGTAAAAACTAGTTCCCCATACTGTGGAAAAATAGGCTAATAAAATGATAAGACCACTTGACCTACTAACATGAATGGGGAGTCTCACAATGTCCAACACCTAGAGAAAGAGGAATTGGCCTTCTCTACAGACAAGCCCCTGAGAGCTCATCCAAGCATCAGCCCTAAATGCATGTGCACAGGAACAAAACTACAGTCTATCTGGACCCAGCAGATTTTATGTATATCAAGAATAACCAAAGAGGAGGTTGTGAATTTGAGAGGGAGGGAGTCGGAAGCATGGAAGAAGTTGTGTGGAGAATGACATGAATAGCTGTATAGTACTCATGTATGATGCACTTAGAAAAGTATCTTATCACATGCCCCTTAAGAGAATATATATAAATGGTTAACATGTATTTTTAAAGTATACAATATCCTCATTCACTAGGAAAAGAACAATTAAAATGACTTGAAATTCCAACTCACCCTAATCACAATGGTTATCTTCAGGAATAAAATTGACAATGCTAAATTTAAAATATGATTTTCTGTCTTCAAAAATAAAAATGTACTATATATACACAATAGAATTTTACTCATCCATAAACTATAATGAAATTATACCTTTTAACACTCCACAAGGATAGCATGCAAGAGTGGACACTGCTTTCTACAGAATTCAGTTGTCTTCCAAAAATCAGGAAGCAGAGGGCAATTCTGAAATGTTAAAGTTATTAGATTTAAGGTAAAAAGGAAATCTGTGGCACGACTATATAGAAATCCCCTACATATTTGTATAATTATAAAAATAACTCCAGGTTCGCACAGTTTCTTTTAAATAGTCGCTGTAATGTTTGATCTTTAAATATCCCAAACAAAAGAAAATGTGGATTCCTCTTTATTAGGGAGAAGCTCATTTACAGCAATTTTTTAAAAACAAACTCTAGGACCTTCATAGTCTCTATGTTGGTAGGTTATATGCCATTGTGAGGTCAAAAAAGACCTCTGGCATTTTTAATACATTGGCTTAATTTGGGAGAAAGGTTATATATGTGTTTCCTCTGAAGAATTTTGGAAATTTGGCCTGTACCACCCATGTTCAGTACAATCACGAGTGCAAATTATCTTAGCTTGGGCAGCAACAATACTTATTCCATTACTGAAATTAATATTTTATATTAAAATAACGTTTTCCAAATTATAATAATGCTCTAATGCGTTTGTTAATCCTCTAATAATTACTGAGCACCACACATCGAACAAATGCATGGTGAGAGGCATGTGAAAATGAACAAATGTGGCCACAGTGTCTCCAGAGAGTTATGATTTATTACTGAGAGATGGCAGAGGGTAGAGGTCGGTGTGTGATGGAGTCCAAGTGGCAGACCTCAGAGATAGCATGGCTTACATGAGAGAATTGAATACATACATTTAAGATCCCTAAGAGTTCACTGGGCTAGGGAAAAAAATGTGCGGATGGAACTCTGAGAAGCAGTTAATGGGAGATTGGAGAGTAGAGTGCCTGCAGTGTGGGTTTAGGCACAGCTTTTAAGAGAAACCATGAAATGCTTACAGATTATAAGGTAATGATGACACGGGCAGAAGAGAGAGGGAGAAGAAATCCAAAGGACTGCTGTTGACATTCCCCAGAGATATGATATAAAATTTCTCACAGTCTTCGGTTAAACTCAATTCTGTACACAGTGCTTGACTTGATTTTATTCTTCACTGAACTCTCCACAGGCAACTAATTCTTATGGACTTTTGGAAAGAAGGTGCCATTCCATTTTGACAGCAATAACATATTTTTCCTCACCACCTGAACCAAGTCTGAGAATCAGAAAAGGGCTGAAATTTCGAGTCAGATGTATTACCAAAATGAAAAAAAAATCAAAAACAAAATGAACACTTTTTCTCAGAGTCAGGGCTAGTAGACTGGTTTAGTTGGAACCACTTTTCTTTCTATGAAGGAAGTTCTAAGGTGAATTTTTGCAAATTTTCCTTATTTTCTTCCCTAACTTGGAGCAGAAGGCTCCTGTCATTTTAAATAAGAAATATCTCCAACTCAAAAAATTTAAACAGCAAAAAATGAAGACTTTGACTTTTGGAATCCAGCATATCTCCAGATTTTTTTTTTTTTTTTAATAAGCTGAAGCTTCCTGGCACCCCAATGCAGTCTCCGCCCACTCCCATGCTACTGCCCACGTCTTTCTGCATTTTTGCCTTCCGGAACATACCTAAGAAGCCAAATCTCATAAAAGTAGCAAATAGAGGGAATATTATTTCTTTCATCTATGCTGAGTAAAAATAAAAGTTTTGTTTTAAAACTCATAAATAATTTAAAATAAAACTATCATGAAAACAGAAACTCTCAGAATTTGCAAATAGAAGAATGAGGTAATTTCTTTGCAGTGTTGCCCAGGTCAGTCCATTGGGGAGGTAGGAAGTAGGGATTAAGAGAGAGAGAAAGAGAGAGAAAATAAACAAAGAGGGAAACAGAGAGCCATAAATATTTTATGGGTATTTACAATCACTCACACCCCCAACTACGCTCAGAGAATAATTATTTTATCCCATACTTGAATTCCTGTCATGATGCAAGCCCAATGCTAACTTCTACTGTAAAATAATGAGTAAGTTGTTCTGAATTTTTCCATAGCTACTAGACCAAGAAGAGCTCTGGTGAGGTCACTAGGAAGTGACATGATTGCCTAAGAAGTAGATACTGTGGCATTTGCAGAGCAGAGGAAGAATTCTTAGAAGGACCTCATACTGTCTATTGAGCATTGCATTGAAGATACAAAGTGAACAAGAGGAATGGATGCTACACAGAGACCTGGCAGAGGGAAGGCTCTCAGAAAGTCGCAATTCCGATGCAGCCGTAAGATGCAAGGTAGGAAGGGTGAGGAGCTGTACCTTATGCTGTGCTAGAAGTCAGGACTCAACCCTGGCGATCAGGGAGAGGTTTGATCAGATTCTTCATGGAGGAAAATGAATTCAAGAGCAAAAGAAATTGAAACCATAATGAGACAAAGAGAGGCTTCAGAGAGAAGACTGAAGGTAACCTGAAAGAGAGTTCTGATTTAAATGAGCGTGTTATGCCTTCCCTTATCCTGGTTCCACCGGAGAAGACATAGCTATATAGATAATGCAGCACAGGAACCCCACACACATAGACTCCAACCAAAGACTAGGAGATTCATTTCTAACTAACTTTACGTTAGCTATCTACCCAAGGCACACTTTTTCCATTTCCTTTGCTATTACATCTCTGGTTGTTTTGTGGAACGGTGCATCTACCTCTAGGCAAGATATTTGCTTTCCAGTTCTCTCGCGTAGTTAGCGTGAGAATGGAGATGTAAGTAAATGTGCGCCTCAAGGAAGTTGTGAGGATATTCTTGTCTCTCTCTGGCTAAAGAAGTGCCTATGTCTGTGGTGGGGGTGTGGGGGTGGGGCTTTCCCCACCTGGAATGTGGATGTAGCGGTGGGGGTGGGTATGTTGCAGCCGCTGCCTTTCAGTCAGTCATAAGGAAGAACAGACCCCCTTTGCTTGCTATTGGAAACAAAGTATCTCTGACTGATACATAAAGTGAAAGAGAACAGCAAATACCTAAAGGCTGAAGACATGCAGCCCATAAATAAATTAGTCAGGGGTTCCTTGAAGTCACTAGGATAAATAAGCAACTTTGTGACCACCAGGTTAGCTACCCCCCAAAACCATCCCTGTGACTTGTAGAGCTACAATTAAGCTTTTTGCTAAAATCTAAGGTTTAAAACTAGGAAACAAAAGAAGAAACCCCAGACAAGAGAAGGTTTAATAAGGTTAGAAAAATGTGTGGGAAGAAAGGGGAGACACAGTTAATACAGGAGACACAGTGCCAGGAACAAACTCTGGCAGGGTCAAGGAACTAACTAGTAATAAACTTAGAAGTCCACCATCAAAGCATGAAAACTGAACCCACAAACAAACCATCCGAGGCAGGCATGCCTAAGTTCCTGCTTTCATTTCTTAAGTAACATAAATCTGACTGTGTCAGGAGTGGCTATATGCTTACCACTGTCTTTTTTTCCCATCCTTCCATGATTCTGAGCTGTGACACTGGCTATAGACATCTAATGGGCAGGGAGAGCATCTGTGCAAACTGCAAACTAAGAATTAGAGTGAAGGAGGATGGGTGGCAGTGTCGAGACCAGCACATACTCCATGTCCCATCCTAGGTTTCACTCTTAGGTCAGGTCTCAGAGCCCTCATGAAGGTCATGGCTTTGCATATGTCAGGGTCCGAGAGAAAATGTGAATTCTCACATCAGTAATGTGAATGTGCTAGGGAAAGGAGGAAGAGGCTACGACAATGTAAAGCTACAAAGTCTACTACACCTGAAGTGACAGGAGCAACTCTGCTCTGGGAAGTGGGGCTCTAGAAGACATGCAAGTCTTGCTGGCATTGACACCAAAGGCAGAGCGACAGGAAATTCACCCATTCTCCTTGCCAGCCTCTGGAACCTTCAGTAGAGAAACTAAGAAAAATCAGCTCTGCAGGGGCAGGGGTGAGTGCCTTGACTGTTCAGTGTACAGCAGGCATAGCTGATTGATCCCAGGTACTCAAACCAAGGAGGTACAGCTGCCACCTACTCACCATTTGCCTACAAACGTTAGCACAAAATGTCAAACTCATTTTTATTTGACATTGGAAAGCAAGTTTTCAACAAACACCTCTTAAAAATAAGCATGGCAACAAAAATATAATGGGAAACATAACATGCTTGAGTGTCCTGACTTATTTTAGCTAAATGTGTCCACCACACTGCATAAGTCAAACCAAATGTCTCCAGTGTAATCTAATTCAAGAAGTCTGCATAATTCGATGTGTAGTAGGCATGGAAGTTATTATTTAATTCTAAATTGTGGAAAACGAATAATTCACACTCAGGGGTGATGAATTATCATCTCTGTAGAATCTATGGTTGTGTTTGAAAACACCTTTTGAAATAATTATTGAATTATGTCTGGATGGGAAGCATAGTTTAGAGGTGTGTGCTGTGTGTAGTTAATGTTGTGTTGTCCTGCAGTGTTGAGAATATGCAGCGTCGACTGTACTGTGGAGTGGAGGGAAGAGAATCAAGGTTAACATAAGAAGGAAACCAAGAGCTGGGGGAAAAAATCCCAAAATCCCTATGTAAGGGACAGCACATGCACAAGGTAAACCTGGGCTATACACATACTTGAGAAGGCAGGCATCTTGTAAATGACCGAAAATGGGCCAGAAGAGCCTTTGAGCTTTCTCAAACTCTGACACACTTCAATTCATATCTCTGCTCCAATCCCTTGCCGTAGGACACGAAAGCCTGAAACCTCAGTGTGTGTCCTCTGGATTCCCATCTCTCTGCACCTGTAATGGTGCAAGAACCCTGAGCCTTCTATTGGCTGTACTTAGAGAATATGGAACCTGCATTTATTATTCATTACTGCCAAGAACCAGCTTCTGATGGAGAGGAGTTCTGAGGAGCGTGAAACCAAATGAATGTTTGTGATTATTTGCAAAGAAGCCAGAAGCAACATGAAAAAAAAATGTATATTTTAAAAGGGGGAGGAGTAGAAGGGTTTCTTACAAAAAGAAACAAGAAAAACAAATGGATGGTTCTCCATAAGAATGAATGTTTTAAAAATTAACTCATCTAAAAACTTTATTAGATCAATTATCGTAAAAGAAATTGAGAATACAATTTGCAATTTACAAATTACCATTGCAAACTTAATGAATCTGATTTTTCCCTATAAATCCTATCCAAACTTGAGAGAAAACACTGCACTATTGAAATTATTTGAACTATATTTCCTTATCTTCAGCTGCCACAACAAAATGCCATGTATTAGTGGGCAGTGGAAACCAGAGAAACGTAGTTCTCAGGGTCAGAGGTAAGAAGATTCACCTTTTGGGTTACTGTGCTTTTGCTGGTCTTTCTCTCTGTAGTAAAGAAGGCTTCCTGTCTTCACATGGCCTGCCTTCAAGTGTCAGTGTTTGGAGAGAAGAAAGAGGAAGGGACAAAGGAGGAGGGACTGGGAAATTCAAAAGAAGAGCGAAGCAAGGAAGAGAGAAGACAGATGTCAAGACAGCCATCAAGTAGGAGAAAGGAAGGGAGAGGAGGCAAGGGAGGATAGAGAGAATGGAAAGAAGGGAAAGAAATGGGGAGAGAAAAGAGAAAAAAGAGATGGAGAGGGAGAAGAAGAGAAAGAGATGAATTAGACGAGATAGGAGGGAAGAAGCCAGGAGAAGAAAAGCGAGTTCCTAATGTCTTATCATCTTTAATGTTTAATTATCTCTTACTTTTAAAAATTATAACTATTACATTGTTAATCTTCTCATTTGCTTTCCTCCCTTCAAGTCTTCCCATAAACCCCTTCTTGCTCTCTTTCAAATCAATTGCTTATCTTTTCTTTAATTGTTCTTGCATGTGTATATGTATATATTTTTCCAAACACAAAACTACAGCGCGCTCAGTCCACATAGTGTTACTTTATGTTTTCAGGGATAACTATTTAGAATTGGATTACCAATCTGTGTGCCCTTCCCTGGAACCAACTATTTCTACCAGTCTCATATTCCTTAATTGCCTATAGATCTTTGTGTAAGGTTGAAGCATTCTGGGTACCCCCTGCCATTTTAACATTTTAGTTTGCTGTCCTTGTTTAGTCTCTTGTCTTTATGAACACTACCCCTATGGCTCCATATCATGACCTCTCCCTTACACTGGACATTCTGGGGGTTATGGCTTCAACATAGACTCTGAAAGAAACACAAACACTTGTCCCTGTGGAAAATTCTGGGATCAAGTCTTTTCTCAAAAGAAGAAATACATTAATATCCTTGATCTTTTATAGAAAAAAAAAAAAACACCTTCCATTACTCATATTAAGAAAATATGAACATGTAAAGGAAAATCACTTTTTATAAACTCATCCAGTAAGACAACGTAGAACTAATATATAAATACATTTAAATATATTCACAAATTAACTCTAATTAAAATATTCCCAAATTAACTCAATATAGTAAGGGATTAATGCAACTAGGGTTTGTCTCAAAAATAAGACTATTCAATGTTAAGAAACATACAGCTCTAGAGTGTCATGAAATCACACTTTCTCCCCACACAGAAATGCTCTTTGCTTCTGTAAGAGCACATAGCTCACGGGAGAAATTGGCCCCCTCCTAGATATCTATGACCGGGCACAGCTCTGTACCTGTGCAATGGCTTGAGGCCAGTGTCTCTGGCATTTTCTGCTTCCTTTCAGGCTTTGTCCCTTACTCTAAGACACTTCATTTCTGCTGACTACTTATGTGCAAACGCTTTAATCTGCTATCAGCACTTAGCGCTTACTGTCCCTGTAAATGTTTAAATTGCATAGACGATGGGTGAAGTAGCCATTAACCAAGAAGCTGTAATCTCTAATAAATGGAGGTGAGAGCCAGGTTATTGCAGATCAAATAACTCATCAACAACACACTTTATATGGAATTTCACTTCAATTTTAGAATTAAAGTAGAATTGACCATAATGTGGAAGGTGTCATTTTGAAGGTGATTGGGATTTTCTTAATATAAAAAATGGAGGGGTTTTTTTCCCTATTATACATTAAGAATATTCATTTATCTCCTCGTTCAAGAAAAGGCTTCATCCCAGAATTAACCATCCTCAGCCTGGGTTGCTGCAGCATCTTCCCTGAAGAGTCTTCTGTATTCGACCACTGCTGAATGAGGCAACTTTCGCTTTTTGTTTGAGCATCCCTCACAGCATTAAAACACACTCATTTTCATGATGAATCCCATCTAAATTGACTTAACACCTTTACTTCACGATATTATGTTTCTAAAGAGTGAGCACTGATTTGAATCTACTAACAGAAATTCTAAGGATTTTCATTCCTTTTTCTCCTCTTAATACCAAAATACAATAATAAAGGAAAAGTAGAGCAATATGATAGAAAGAAAACACATCAATTAATTTTTTTCTACAAGCAATAAAGACATATCTGAGTGAGTGTGAGTGTGTGTGTGTGTGTGTGTGTGTGTGTGTGTGTGTGTGTGTTGTGATACACCAAACTGTGGTTAAACTCGCATTCAAAGGGAAAAGGGCTTGCTAAAGTGATCGTGTCAATCATGCTACACAAATAGAGGGTTTTTGGAAATCTCATACCAAACAAAATTATTAAATATAAATGTGTATATTTATTGGAACAAAAAAATCTTAAAGAAAACAGAAGTGTTTGGATCTGTAGAGGGCTGTTTCTGGTCCCTGATAGCCATTGTTTTTTCTGTGAGATGTCATTCTCCATCTCTGTTGACCCCATAATCACACTGCTGAAGAGGGCATGCAGGGGAGAGAACCTTTTCCTTATACACTTGTCCTGTGCTAGCCATGCATCAGAACATTTATTCTACCCATTGTTTTCAAAGGAAAACAGAATTAGGTTATTTTAGATGCACTTTTATTGAGACGTGATGGTTTCCATTGATGGAACTACATGCTTCCCTGCCAGAGCAGCTATTATGTTTATCCAAAATGTGCTCTCTTGGTGGTGAAACACCATGAGGATTGCCAGGATGGGTTCTAAAATCTCACACAATACGTAGCATCTTTGTGTTTTGCTCATGGGAAGGCCCCTCTCTCTGTCACAATGCTTTCAGAAGTGTACCTGAGTTTCTGTAATATCTAGGCCTTTTGCCTTGTGTGTTTGCTACCAACTTGCAGGATTATGCACACTGGATTGAAATAATCATATTTTACCCTTTCATATTTAATGAGATAGTAAACACCTTAATATCTTGAGACTGTCTTTATGATGATTATAAACAATAGTCAGATTATATTAACATAATTAATATTTATAAACATATAGACAATAGCCAGATTATATATGAATACAAATAAAATCGACCCCACAATCTGAAGCATCTCCATCAGAAGTACAACTCTTTATGCAGGAAGTCAGGCTCCCATGTGTAAGTCACATTACACAAGCAACTTCCCCCAAAGTAATCTGTTGGGGTCCATACTAGCCCCACGTTGGGCGCCAAAATAATGTTGGGGTCCACACTAGCCCCACGTTGGGGCAGCCAAAAAACGTCGCAGCCCAGGCAAAATGTTAAGGCCTGGGCCGACCCACGTTTGGGGGCGGCCACTGTATCCCGGCCCAAGCTGCTGCTCCTGTCTGTGGGTCAAGGTTCAGCAAGAGCGAGGGTGAGGGCAGATTCTACCTAATGTCTGATGTGTATGAATCTCTCTATCTAGTCTGATGTCTGGTTCTGTCTTCTATAGTCTGATTCTAAGCCACGCCTCTAAGTTACACCTTTAATCATGCCCTTAGGTCTTGTCTCTAACTCTGATCTCTATATTTCTAAGTCATACTCTTAAGTCACACACCTTTAATCTCACGCGCCTTTAATCTCAAGGTATCTAAACCAAGATTATCGGAGTGTTCTCAGTTGTTGTAGGTTATTGTAATTCAAGTCTCATGTCAGGGTATATGGCTCAAGATGGCTGCAAAGCTGATAGCCACTTTCTGCTAAAAGTCGGCACCCAACAGTAATCTACCCATTAGCCAAAATGACCAGGGTTTGCCTACTTAGTGACAGGCTCCCTATTTTTGTTCCTGCTCTCAGTGTAGAGAAATTTCATGAGAAAAAGTCAAATATGTAACATTAGCAATCCAATTACAAACGATCCTGTACATCTAGTTAGCTCATCTCCAGCTTCCCCAGGCCAACAGCCTTCAACCCAGGCAGCCTGGAGTCTTGCCTTCATTGCACAGAGGCTTGCTTTAGTCTCTGGAAAACACTAAGTGCTGGTACCAACAATCTTGCCTTGGCAACATCTGAATAAATCACCTCTGCCCACGCTCACTCATTTGATTGGCTCTTGTTTGTTGCTACATCTGTTTATTTGAATATTCTATTCGTAACTACCCTTCAGACAATTCCACTGAGGTCTGCAGCCCTAAATGAGTCTCCATTTATTTCCTCACGGTCTCACTAACCAGTAGGTTACATCAATCCTTTTAATCTTGCCCATCTGTTAATAGGAAGTAGCTCCTGGTTTTATAGGGATTTATTTGATTTTTTTAATAAACATTTTTAAGGACTACTTTTATTCCTCTCTGGTAGTCATTTATTCTTCTACAAAAACTTTCAGTCTATATCCCAGCTCAATAATTACGCTTATACCTTCTACTAAACTCTTACCTGTAATCTCCTATTGGGTAGCTCCATGTAAACTCAGCTAAGAACGCTATGCTGGGAGAGGTACATCTAAGGCAGGGAATTTCTTTCAAGAAAATGCAGAGTATTCTATGCAAGACAGGAAATTCTATGCAGATGGGGAGATCACTGAGTTGATCTTTATAAACTCAGGTTAATGCACTTGCCCTTTAAGTGTGAGAATCTAACATCAAATAGTCAGAACTCATGTAAAGTCTGATACAGAATTCTGCACTAAAACCATGGTCATCGGAGATAGTTGGAGTAGGGAACTGTGGAGGGAGATGGGGTGAGGAGGAGAACGAGGACAAGGATCAGGAATAAGGAGAAGAAGTGTGAGAGAGGGCTGGGAATGAGAATGGCAGTCAATGGAGGGGGGGGGTGTCTCTGGGAGTAGCTGGAGACCTGGGATTGAAGATTTTTCAGGGAATCTATGGGGTGACCCTAGCTGAGACTCTTAACAGTGGAAGACAGACTGAAGTAGCCAGCTCCTGTAACCAAGTGGGATGTCCAGTAGAGGGAGGAAGACATTAATCCACCCACAAAACGTTCAATCCCAAAATTGTCCTGCCTACAAGAGGAGCAGGGATAAAAAGGGAGCAAAGATTAAGGGAATAGCCAACCAATTACTAGCCCATCTGGAAACACATCCCATACGAAATAGCCAATCTCTTACATTATTAGTGATACGCTGCTTTATTTGCAGACAGGGACCTCCTGAGAGTCTTCATCCAGGAGTGGATGGAAACCGATGCCAAGACTCACAGCCAAACATCAGGCGGAGCTTCAGGCATCTCATGGAAGAGTCAGAGTTAGAGTCAGGGAGGAATCAAGGACACTACTAGAAGACACACAGAGTCAACTAACCTGGGCCCATAGGGGCTCATAGAAACTGAACCACCAACCAAAGAGTATGCAGGGACTGGACCCTACAAATTTGTAGCAGATATGCAACTTGGTCTTCATGTGGGTCCCTTAATAGTTGGAATGAAAGCTGTCTCTGAATGGGTTGCCTGCCATTCAATCCCTTTCCCCTAACTGGACTACCTAGGTGGGCCTCAGTGAGAGAGGATACACGTAGGCCTGCCCACTGTGAGTATATGTCCTAGAGTGGGGTGGTACCCAAGGGGGAAGGGGCTCATAAGAATGGTATGGGAGGAAATGGGGGAACTGAGGGCCAGAGATAGGGATAAAAAGTGGGAAGAAAAAGAAAAAAAACAGATACAGTTACAGTAAATGCCTGTGATCTAAGTATCCCAGTGGTGAGATGAGGAACAGAGACAGCAGAATCTCTGGAAGTTCATAAGGACAACTAGCCTGGTCTATGAAACAAAACAACAAAAGACCTTGTTTCAGCTAACATGGGAGATGATGATTAACATTCATAGTTGTTTTCTGACATTCACAAGTGTGTCTTGGCATCCATATATACTGTTCATGCTTGTGCACACACACACACACACACACACACACACACACACACGCATGCACACACACATACCAGCATACATTTCTGTCTTACACACATACACTGAAGCATACATTTTATCACATATACATATACTGGCATACACCTCTATCACACACATACACGCACATGTGCACACACATACCAGCACATTTCTGTTTTACACATACACAGCAGCAGCATATACTTTTATCACACACACCAGCATACTCCTCTATCACACACACATGTGCACACATACACACCAACATACATTTCTGTCTTACCATACACACAGCAGCATACACCTCTATCACACACACACACACCAGCATACATTTATACATTTTTGTCTTACACATACACATAGCAGTATACACCTTTATCACACACACACACAGACACACACACACTACTACACACCTCTATCACACTTACACATATGCACAGCATACACTTTTATTACATATACATATACCAGCATACACCTCTATCAAACACACACACACATGTGCACACACCAGCGTACATTTCTGTCATACACATACACATAGCATCATAATTTTATCACACACATACACACACACACACACACGACACCAGTATGCATTTCTGTCTTACACATACACACAGCAGCACACACTTTTATCATACACACACACCAGCAAATACTTCTATCACACACACACACACATACAAAGGTGCACACACCAGCATACATTTCTCCCTTACACATACACACAGCATCATACTTTTATCGCAGACACACACATACACAATTTTAAATTTTAAACACAGGAAAAGAGATAATAATGTGCATGACAGTAATCTGACGTTTCATCTCTGTCAAAATGTAAATGGCAAGTTGGCTCTGACCACTGAAATTCAGAGGCAGATGGGATGGGACAAATAGCGGAAGAAAAATGTAAACATGGCCTATGGAAGGAAAGAGAGGAGCAGTCAGCTGTTAGACAGTGCTTTGAGCAATACGCATGGCTTGCTTCTTTCCTTTATGAACTACCAGGCATCACTGAATGGTGAAGTGAACACCCCTGAGCTCCACTGAATTGAGTCTCCTTATAACAGGCACAGGTATCTATAGGACCGTGTTCTCAAGATGCCCCACCTCAGGAAATTATGGGTCATAAAAAAAAGATGTATAAAAGAAATGTAGAGAAGAAATGCATTTAGCTTTGAAAGTTCCGACACATTATTTAAACTGATTTTCCAGAACCTTATGATGTGAGACCTGTACAACTCAAATCTATGCTGCCTGTGTTGGTGATGGTTTCTTTCTAGACAGGGTGTTTCTGGGTTTTTGTCATTGCTTCAGACAATTGAAGTGCATGCAACAATAGTAAAGTAACAAAGGACTGTATTCAAAGACAAACTGAAAGCCTAAAACTAATACACTGCATGTGAGCAGCAGACTCTTAACAGGTTTGGTCCTGAGTGCCAGCTTGCTGCCAGGTGCTTCCTTCTGTGAAGAACAAGTGACTAGAAATTGCTAAGATGTTACCAAGTGGTTGGAGAAAGTAACCAGTTGCTTTGTTTGAGGAAGGTTCCGTGCAGCCTTATCAAATGGTTGTTTCAGGTTCCTCAGCAATCCCTGCAAACTACCCATCTCACTTGCACTGAGGCTCTCCACACTGAGTTACAGAACCTCGGTGCCAGTGTGTTCTGATGGATGGCCTGGCTCTTTTGGGTTTACACATTGTAGTGAGCACACTATTTCTGTAGAAGTCTCTTCCAAAATCAGTGGCCTCTCTTCTCTGCTTTGCAGGCTTCACACCAGAGAGCTGGAAGGAAATCCCATGGGTGATTGCTGTCTCCTTCTCCTTTTCTTCCAGGCTGTCTCAATTCTGATAGCTCTTCTATTTAATTCTTTGGGATTCCATGAAATTGGTTATTCCAAGACATGGATGTCCTCTGTAGTACTGTTTTCTAAACACAAAAAGGTCAGAAAAGAACACCCTGTGGGTTCTATTTTACCAGCAAACAACTGGGATCTGTGCTTTGATATATTGGTATATCTTTCTATACTCTTGTATAGAAAAGTTTGTTCAAGTTTTTCAGACTATTTCATTAGCATGGAAACCTTTAGGATTAATCTTAGCACAGTTAAAGAGTAGACACTTCTTGAGCCCAATGGGAGTCACTGGACACAAAATTAAGATTAATCTTTTAATTGAGACCTTTGAGTATTTTATTCATGCCACAAAGATTCCCTCTTTGAGAATATGGAGGGGCAATTGATGCCTTTGGCACATCACATTTTATTTTCTTGAGCTACGAAAACTTTGGAAAGTCTCCAAAGAGCAAAGGAAAGCGAGCTTAAAGCCCTCCTCCTGGCCAGACCCTGTGCCCTGTAGCTTTTGTTCTTTCTGATCATTCAGTGGACTGTGTCTATGCTCTTGAAAAAAAAACACACTAAACCACAAACATGTCATGTCAAATATTAGGCTGCTGGGTTTATTTGAAATACAACCATTGTTTCCTGATTTCTTTTTCTCTTTCTACTTAAAGAAGATTCTCAATGGCACATTTTTATATGACTGATGAAAATATATAATAACTTCTTTCAATAAGATCAGACCTACTTTTGCAAGGTGGAACAGTTGCCATAAACAACCAAGTAGATACCTAATAACACAATATTTAAATGCATAAGATCTCATCTGAAGGAGATGAAGGAAAGAAATAGATGCCACGGGCACGGGGAAAACATAACTTAAGAGATAATGTTTCCAATTGATTAGCTAGTATTCTGTCAAGGGAAAGAACAAATCAATAAATGATGAGCAGAACTGATTAAGCTGCCATCACAATTATGGTACAGAATTATATTATAGAAGCATATAAGAGGTTGAGCTTTACAGCAAGACTGTGGGCTTCAGAGTCATTTATTTGCTTATTGCTCTTTGGAACGCTGGAGTCCTTGCGTCTACCCTTTCACAAAAGCTCATCTAATAAGATCTTGGGTTTTTGTTTTTACTTTTTATTAAGACATAACTAGAATAATTAGTACGAAAGTGTATCTTTTACCTTATAATAATTTAAATTATCCAAACAAAATAAAATACGAGCTTATTTAAGAATACATAATTCACGGATGGCTTGTGACTGGATTCTTCACCCGGGTTTGTAGATCCGTCAACTGTCAGCATGACTGAGCTTCCATTTAAGTCTTTCAGCTAAAATTTTCTGCCAAACTCAAACAGCAATTTAGGGCCCAGGTGGGCAGATTTCTGAACAGCTTTCTGAACAGGTAAGTTATTTTAGTTAAGGTCAATAAGAATTTATGCTCAGCTAGAGAACTCTGAATCTAAAGATTAAAGCCACACTGTGGTGGAAAGAGACAGCTGGAAGTGGGAGGCACGGAAGTAAGTGTTCTCTGGAGACTTCGTGCTCGCTGGTTTTCCTAGGCTTTGGGTTGCACTTGCTGCTGCGGCAATGAAGAGTAAATGATATTTCATCCACAGTGATCTCTCTATCAGTTCTCTGACACTCTTAAGTGCATGCCCAGGAGAGGACATGCTGAATCTAGTTTTTGTTTTGCAAATGCAGCAGTCACCCTCCATCTTCAATTAACTGTGCAAATAGTTTCCCTAAATATAGAAAGCTTAGCTTTGCTGAAGTCTTCCGAACGGCATTTAAAGAATTGTTCAACTACGGTTTGAAATTAATTCAAAAGACGTCATGGACAATTAAGAACATAGTCTAGTCAATATTCTAGAAATATCTCAAAGCCTGAAGCATTGAATAGGTTTCATCTGTCCTCAGGAATAAGAACCAGTGAAATTGAGTGCTTTTTTTAAACTACATTTGTTTGGGACTAGGAAACCTGGGTAAAATCTTAAAGTAAATGACCTGAAAGAAATCTCTTTCCAATGTTAGTGAGACAGGCTGGTTAGAAAACCAAAAAATCTCACATACTGTTCAAAATAAGCCAAAACATGAGTCAGCAAGTTCAATGCCAGGACCATAATTGATTCTCGATAATTTAATGAAATTTAAACACAGTGAAAGGGTAAAGATTTGTTTCTCAAATAGCTCTTTCAACATTTGGAGCCACTGAATGAGAAAAAAAGCCTGTATCAGCCATAACTTGCTGAGGTGTGTGTTGTCCTAAAGTTTTAGCAATGTTGGGCCATTGCTCCTGTCCTCCTTATCCCAAATGAACTGCAGAAAATAATAATTTAGTATTCAGTCTCTTACTAACAAATGTAAAGAAAAACCCATGTGGTCATGAGTTCCTGGTCCCTTTTGGTATCAGTCTCTTCTCACTACTTTCTTCTCATCAGCCTCTGCAAATGTCTGAGGAGTGAAGTAACCAGTGAGCTGCTTTCCTGTAAGATGATCTCAGGCAGAGAGAAAATAGGCCATGGTGAAGGCTTGCATTACCCAGATTGGCTGGCAGAATGCCATTTATGAAGAGGGGAATTGGAAAGCACTAAGGGAAATAGAATTTCCATCTTATGTCTCATACATGGGCTGTTCTTGTGGTACCACTTGAAAATATTTATTTATCTAATACTTTCCTACAAAACCATCAGGTCTTCATTGTGGGTCTTTTTCAACTATAAAGAACGAAATCGTGTCATTTCTACAAAAATTGATACAACTGGAGACAATCGTATTAAGCAAATTAAATAGTTTTCAGAAACATAAACATCCCATGTTCTTTCTCATTTGCAGTTCCTAGATTTAACAAACAACATCCTACATGTATAGACAACAAACACATAGAAATAAAAAAATAAAACTATAAAAGGGACGAAGGAGCAAAGAGGAGTGGCAAGAAATGAGAAATGTGTGCAAGAGTATGTTCAACAGACAACACACACTTATTGGAAACTTTACACATGCAGATATATAAAAGGAAATAAAGGCAGGGCCAGGTCAGGAAGCAGCGTCCTTCATCCACTCAGCCTGAGCGCGGTTCTGCTGGCAGAGACTACAGAGGTCTGTGCTGTGTCAGGGCTTCCCTGCAGGACATTGTGAGCATCTCACCAAATCAGGGAATGCATTCCACCCTACGTGAAGACAAGCTTACTGAACATCATTGCCATAGCTTGACTGCTATGAACACTTACATCATGTCTGACTTTCCCCTCCAAGAGAAACCCTGCTGTATCACTGCGCCTCCTTGATTGCATGAACATCTTCAATGACATCCTAGGAAAGTCCCAAAATGTGGAAAAGCTGAGTCCATGGCAGAGGCATCTGATAAACTGCTCTCAGAAAGTTTGTAGGAACTCACACACCTACTAAATGCGTCAAAATCTCCCACCTCCTCACATCATTACCTACCGGTATGATTGCAATTGCTGTGTTTGGTTTGTACAATTTTGTGGCCAAAAGAAATCTCTACACTTAAGTTTCATTTTTAAAATGGAGCTTGAAACATTGTATAGCTTCTACGAGCATTTCTCTTTAAAAGTATCCTGGCACATATGTTTAGATGACTGCCCTTTAACAGGCAAAATGCCCACAAAATACTTCAAACTCAGGATCCACCAAAGACGAAGAGTTAGTTAACTATCTGATGCTAGCCATTCCTTTAGCAAGAAAAACATGGGTGAATCTTATGCACATGTAATGGTTTCTAAGAAGGACCAACCAGCAAAAATATAACTTTTTTAAATTAAATAGATCTATAATCTGAAACTTGTAAAACATTGACCTACAAACACAGACCCATCAAAAAGATAAGCTGCAAGATTGGACCGTTTCACCCTCTTGATCTCCCTGTGTCTGCTATAGAAATTGAACATACTAAATAACATCTTTTGGGGTCAGTAAACAATTGACGATTTGCAAAATTGTAGAATGGGCTAAAAGTGTAATACAAGCTGTACTGTGGCAAGCAGAATCCAGAACAGAATAACTAACATGCATAGTAACAAGCTACAACCCAGAGGACAAATGGCTAAGAGAGCCCTTAGACTACACCATTGAGCCTTTGCTTTGCCATTTGGTATTTATCCCTAAGTTGCTATCATCAGTAGTATGGGGACTGCAGAACAACTCTTTGTCTATAACTCCCCCCATAGCATCCTGGAGCAAGGTAGCTCATACAGGGAAGCTATAGACATGTAAAAACTATCTAATTTCCAGAAACCTAAATCTATTTGGTTGAAAAGGTTGCAGACTTTTAAGAAAAATGACAGACTACAAGTTCATAATGTTGCAGCTACAAAACCTCTTTCTAAGCATGATTTTCAACTGGTGATTGACCAACATTTTCTTTTATTTAGAGAAACTGAGGCATAGGGTACTGAATACATGGGCATATTCATGATTTTAATGATGGTCAAGGCTCAAGTATATATGTCAGTTCATCTAATGCCATTTTATTTTCATTACATTTCATATCTAGGTAAGCTTACATTCAAGATGAATTGTGTGATAAAGTTTTGTGTTGTGGGTTTTCCTTCCCATCTTTCCTTCCATCCACACATATTTTGGAGGATTAGTCCTGCAAATGTTTATTTAGGTGCTTCTGGTTTCAGAACCACTTGCCATGTTTTGCTTTTGCATCCTAGCTATTCTCTCGAAGCCAAGACACAGATTTTACTTTTAGTGATTTCTCAACATGTCTATGTAAATGTCCCACATTGAACTGTTCCCCACAATTTGTCTGCCAGTGAAGGTGAAGTTGATGTAGCCGTTGACACTTGCAGGTGGCTGATGGAAAGAGTCAGCTAAGGAAGTACTTGCCACCTTAATTGATGCTAAGAATGGGATCTTTTCTGACTAACCTTTTCTGGTTATAATTGCCATCCCACGTGAGGTAAAATGTTTGCATGAACGAAAATGGAACCCTTTCTCCTAGCTTCTCCATGAAGTAAATAGAAACTGAGGCTTTCAGTTTTAACAGAAATTTCCAATTTTCCCTTTTGTAGGCATTTTTTCATTCACTGTAATCATTGAATCTAAGGCAATCTATTTTGAACTAATTAATATGGTGAGATAATAAGAAAAGGAAATTAGAAAAGTGAACAGAGAAAGGTTTGCATGTACTTAAACTTCTAGGGAAAGATATAAGTGCAGTCTCAGAACATAGAAAAGCCATCAGATGTATCCTGGAGTTATATGCTATGTATCAGAAATGCCACCATTCTCTGAGCTCCAGATAGGAATCTCCACAGCAGATGTTCGGTGCTATTTTTATTAGTTTTTTAAACTGCCTTGAAAAAATACACAACAAAAGAGAGGAAGGGTTGATGTTGGCTCACAGTCTGAGGGTACAGTTGCTTACGTTGTATCCGCAGAGAGGCGAGCTGTCCATGCTCTAGTCACATTGTATCAGCAGTCAGAGGGCGTAGCAATGTGTATGCTCAGCTTCGCCTCAGACATGGAATGGTAATACCCACATTTAGAGTGGCTTTTGCCATGTCAATTGACTCTGAGGGTTGCATTAAAAAGAAAATGAGCCAGGACACATGGCTAGCCTTTATAAAAATTGTAGCTACTATAAAATGAAGATAGACAGCATAGGTCTAATGCTCTGGAAATTATTCTTGTTTCATTCTATTTTTTTAACAAAGAGAGAGTGAAACATATTTCAGTATCCATGAAAGACTAGGCAGAGAGAGAGAAAATAAATAGGGAGAAGAAAGTCACTGTAGTAAATACGACATGAAGAGAGCAGTCCTCAGAAGTACTAGTTTACTGGAAACATACACAGAAGGAGGGATGTGAGGAAGGAAGGCATGAAGGTTTGGAATACCGTAGGATGTAAATGCAAAAGGTGATGGGGTGCATTTGTAACAGTTCCTGTTTCCATCAAGTAGCAAGCACCATCACTGACTAAGACTCAGGGCAGAACAGAAAGAGCCAGAGTATGGAATAATGTTTACAATAGTAGAAGAGTTGAAGTGATTATTTCATGGAGGGGTGGAGCAAAAACAACCAGAAAAGACAGAAGGAAATCCAGGCAATTCTGAGGGAATCAGCACTGTTTATTAAGTGTGAATTATGGAGGTATCAATTTTCATGGCAGTTCAAATATAAAACCAATGTTCTCTCTGAGGATTGTGATCACTCAGGGATAGAGACGTTAGCACGAGTTCATGACCTCCTGTCCAAGAAGGGTTTGGGATTCAGATGAAATTATCCAACTGAAAAATTTTTAAAAAGCAAATCAAATATAAGATAATTGAAAGAGGTGCAAAGTTAAATCATTTTTGAATTATTGCCAAAAAAATACAAAGATAAATATTAACTCTGAAGCGGCAAAAAAAAAAAAAAAAAAAAAAAAAAATCAGAAGCAGAAGAGAGTGGGACTGGCCTTACAACTCAGTGGTAGAGTTCTCCAGAATCCATGGGGTCCAGGGTTTCCTCCTCAGCACCACATATATCCACAAAACACAAAGAAGGTACTTCTGTATACTGCATAGATATTAAGGACCACAATTGAAATCGCTCTGAAAAAAAGGACTTTTGTTCCACTGATGCAAAGATTTATACAGTCAATAGACAGGTAACCTCGGCTTCTTCTTCAACCACATGATTGCTCTGGAACATGCGGTCTTTAACAGTTTTGGCTGACTGTGCAGAATGGTGTTGATGAGTGTGGAATTCCATTAGCAAATTCCACTCCCTCCCCCATCTTTTTTGCTTTTCTTACAGAGAACTGTTTTACATTTGAGTTTTTTATATTAAAATGATATCATCACCCCTTCTCTTTCTTCCCTTCAAGCTCCCACCACGTGCATACCCCTGAGATTAATTTTATTCATCATATCTTTTCATCACTTGTATAACCATTGTAGATCAAACAGCAAGGGATCAAGAAGGAATTGAACAAGATCATCCAGTGCATCCTTCTTGCTGTGGTACTCAATAGATTTTCATTAGGTGGATATACTTCATTTAGTTAGTGATTTCTGGTGTTGATGGATTTTTTTAAACAAGATTCATTTAATTCTTTTCTTTTATTAAAACAATGAAATGTTATCAATAGTATCTAGAGATGAAAATATAAACAAAGGTAAGGGACATGTAACTACTACAGTCTGGAGATTAGAATAGTTCGGGGAGACAGAAGTATGGAGAGAGGGTTTGGGAAAGGGTCAGAAGGCAATCCAGGGGGTGACAATGTACCCAGACTGTCACCTTGTAATTTATCTGGAGAACTAGACTTATTGGGTAAGGCAGGTATATTTATACTAATATACCAATAAGGTGTATCTATACTTAATATACCAATAATCTGAGTTTTAGATTGCATAAACAATGTTGTTATAGAAAAATAATAATAAAGTCACATTTTTTTATTTTTTTTAATTTATTCTCTTATACATTGCATGTTGACCACAGTTCTCATTCTTATCACTCCTTCGAGCCCCCTCCTCACCTCTTCTTTGCCTCAGAAACAAACAGGTCTCCCAGGGATATCAACCAAATACAGCATAACAAGTTACAGTAAAACTAAGCACAAACCTTCATATCAAGGCTAGACAAGGCAACCTAGTAGGTGGGTTAGAGTCCCAAGGACAGACAAAATAGTCAGAGTCACCCCACTTCCACTGTTAGAAGTCTCACAAGAAGACCAAGCTATATAATCATGACATATATGCAATCAGGCCCCATGATTTTTCCTTCAACCTCTATGAGCCCGTATAAACCCTGGTGAGTTGACTTTGAGGGCCTTTTTCCTGTGATGTCCTTGTCCCCTCTGGCTTGTACATCCTTCCTTCTTCTCTTCTGCAGGATCTCCCAAGCTCTACCTAATGCTTGGCTGTGGGTCTCTGCGTCCGCTCCCATGTGTTGCTGGATGACCTCTCTGACAAGGCTAGGCACTAATCTCTAAGTATAGCAGAGTATCATTAGGAATCATTTCATTGACATTTTAGTGTTTATTTATTTTTATTATCTATTTATTCATTCTTTTATTTATTTTGCTGGTGGTGCTAGGTGTTTGGTTCTATTTAGACAGGAACAGCCCAAAGACCTAGTCCAGAAAGTCTCAGGGGTGGGCTCTCTCCTGTGGCTCTGTAACTGGATCAGTTATTGGTTGGCTACTCCCATAATTTCTCTGCCACCTTTACCCCCAATATATCTTGTAGGCATAACAAGTTGCTTTTTCATATATGCATATATGTTTACTGAATCCATGCCTGGCACCCATGGAGTTCAGAAAAAGAGTATCAGATACCCTGGAACTGGAGTTAGAGGTGTTTATTAGTCATCATCTGGGTGCTGGGAATAGAACTCTGGACCCCTTGAAGAGCAGCCATTTCTCTTAGCAACTAAGTCCATCAATGTTCATTATTTGAGATGCTTAGTTTACCTTCCTCCTTCGTTATGTTTTATTTTGTTCTGTTACTGTTTACTATTTGTTTGTGGAATAAACCACATTCATGGTTGTTGTTTTACAATCATTTCTACAGTTTGGATGGTGTTAACTAACACATCCTCATTTTTTTATTTCCTTTAAGTTTACAAATTAGTATATGTGGGGTTATAATGGCCCAGGGTTAAGAAGGACGGGTCGAGGGAGTTTCAACCCCGGATACCTCAAACATGAAGACTGAATTGGCTACCTCCCCACTCCCAACCAGGTGCTATAAACCTGACTCTTCAACCATCAGAAGATCTAGTTGTAGGGCATTTTCTTAATTAGTGATTGATAGGGAAGAGCCCAGGGCATTTTGGGCAGTGCTACTCCTGGGCTGGTAGTCTTGAGTTCTATAAGAAAACAGACCAAGCAAGCCATGAGGAGCAAGACAGTAAGCAGCACCCCTCCATCAGCTCCTGCTTGCAAGTTCCTGGCCTATATGAGTTCCCGTTCTAGTTTCCTCAGTGATGGACTATACCAAGGAAGTGTAAGACAAATAAACCCTTTCTTCCCCCAAACTTGCTTTTTGTTGTAGTGTTTCTTCACAGTAATAGAAACCTTGGCTAGAACACACAGCTTTGATAATTTAGGGAAAATGCTTCATAGATGCGTAAATCGTGTATATCACTTGAGACCACAGCACATTTTGACATTCTGGTTTTGCTTTGTTCCTGTGATGGAATGTTGTGACCAAATCCTACCTCAGAAAGAAAGTATTTATTTGCCTTACACTTCCAGGTTGCAATTCATCATTGAGGGAAGTCAAGGCAGGAACTTAAATAAGATCTCAAAATAGAACCCACAGAAGGCTCCTTTTGCCAGCTTGCTTTCCTGCCTGCTCGCTGGCTCATACTTACATAGCTTTCTCTGTATAGGTTAGGACCACCTGACTGAGGAATGACATAGCCTACATTAATTAATAAGCAAGACAATCCCCCACAAACCTACACCCACAGACCAACACGATCTAGGCAATCACTCAGTAGTGGTTTCTTCTTTCCAATGATTCATGGCTGTGTTAAGTTAATGATCAAGGCTACCCAGGAGAAATGTTTTGCTTTTTCAAAATTAGCACTGATACCCTTTGGGTAGGCCCAGGGACTGCAGAAAAATGATGTTCTACTTTTGCTATTTCTTTTTCATTTGTCATATGAAACCATACCACGAGAAGAAGACATTGCTAATTAAACAAACCCATAATGCGGTAGCGGTAGGAGACACCCAGCGTGTCTACACCCTTATGGAAACTGTATCCTGAGACATCTCAGAGAGGCCAGTGTCCTCAGGGAGGCAGAATACGCAGCCTTGGTGTATCTACTCATCATGCAAGGTAAGCAGACCTGCTCAAACCTCTGATGTCCTGGAATTCCATCTGGATGCAGTGAAGACACAGCATCAGAGGCTTATCAATTTACTCTTCCCCCCACCCCTCTTCTAATATCTCAATGTCCATAATCAGCTTGAAGAAGTTAGTGAAGAGTCAGCACCCCTATTCCCTGGGCTTGGGAACTAAGGTGGTTAATATTGGGCTGTCTTTCTAGGGGAAAGTAGTGGTTTTGTTAGAACAGGGAGGATTAGCTAGGATTTATTTCATATCCATAACCTATTAGTAGAAATCTGTATAAATATTATCAAGATGAAGTTATAATTTCTTAAATGGTACAAAATTTACTTTGATTTCAAATTTAAGGTTTTCATTGGTATGAGCTTCTTATTGATGTAAAAGTGAGATGAATATTGTTATTCTCATAAGCATTGTGCCTATATAACACATTTAGGAATACAAGGTTTAGACCCAGTCCTTCTTTAACTCCTTTAACTGATTTGAGATGGTTAGCCTGTGAGTTAAGGGACTATAGCAAATTCATGGTTTGGAGTTTATTGTTAGGGTGTTTTCTATATTTTATTTAGAAATAGCTTAGAGGAGTTAACAGACAACAGTCCAGGTTACCTTATATGGATAGTTGGTTTTCAAAACATCAGAAGTCCACAGAATTGATGCTACAAACATTTCTGTATTAATGTTCATTTTGATTAGAGACCTGTCTGCTCCTGACAGCTTCCTGTCTTGGATTCTAAGAAGAAATTGAGCATCTCTGGAGTTACTCCAGTTGTGGTAAGACAGACACTAGGCAAGAATTGCCTCTTTCCATCTACAGACAAATTACTATGCAGAAAAGGACACACTTGCAGAATAGTCGACTGATTATATCTGCCTAGACAGAGTAATCAGCCCTTAATAATTCTGCATCACTAAGGTCTGTCAGATGATCCTGAGCCAGAAGGCTGAAGATCAGATGCTCCAACATTTTGTAGTATAGGGACTGTCCAGGTGTTAAGCGGTATCTATAAATTGGCTAAGTTTTAGAAGCTATGCTTTGTGCTTCCAACAAGTATAGTTAACTCAGTCATTCTGGATTTCTGACGGGGTTGAAAACTTACAGTCTCATAGCCAATCCTGGCTATTTACTTTGAACGAAAAGATTTGAGTGGATGGTTTTCAGCTGACATTCATTCTAAAGCCAAGAAAAAAGGCAGGTTCAGAACTAAGTCTTTTAGTTAGGAGAGATGACAGCGGTTCTGGTTAGTCAACAAAATGATGGACTGGGTAAGAGGACTATCTTGTACCTCACTGGTACAAATTGGCATAATTTTGCTCCAATTGTATTTTGAGAGAAAAGTTTTATTTTAACAAGAAGGGTGATATGTAGGAGGAGCTAAGGTGGGAGGAGTACTGAGAGGAAGAGAAGGAGTAAGGAGAAGAGGAGAAGAAGGAGAGGAGAAGCTAGGTGATGAGAGAGAGAAAGAAAGAGAAGGGGGGGGACATGGAGGCAGATGTTCGCGTGTCTCCACCAGTCAAAGATAGATGATATATCTAGGTTGGGTATTGGGTTACACTTCTGATTGAGCATTACCAAACTTATAAAGCCTTTGATTAACATTTTAAAAAAACTGTATAAAAGCAAAAAGGAAAAGAAGGCATAGGATAAGGGTTTTCTAGGGAGGGGAAATGGGGAAAGGGGATGGCATCTGAAATGTAAATAAAATATCCAATGAAAAAAACAAAAAAATTTACAAAGTTAACACACAGAAATATTAGAAATTATAATTTTGCTACTTCAGTAACTTATTTGGTCAGGTATACACACTGTGTAAGGATTTATTACAGATATAACAGAAAAAGTTTAATGCCAGCAGCTATCTAAAAACATTAATGGAATGGGACATTATAAAACAATTTTTTATTATTAATTTTTGTGTTTTATTATCTGGAAATATGAGGATATATTAGTATCTCAGATGGGAAACTCTAAATGCATTAATTGTTTAGAATGTTTGTCAAGTTATCAGTATTTTAAATAATATATCTTATGAGAATGATGTAATCTATTCTATGTTGTATTTTATTTTAAGGGGCATTTTCATTTTTGCATTCACACTGTAGCTCTATAATTTTTTCATGTATTTTTCTAGTGTATGGAAATTCTGTATAGTTGCATGCAGTTGTAGTGATACATAAAGTAATATGTGATTGAAGAAAAAAAAAAAAAACGTGGTTGTGTCAGATGCAACTGTAAAGGTAAGGGTACCTGAGGCTTCTCTTATGCTTCTGCAGTCGTCATCAGTATGGACAGACCAGTCCTCTGCACGGCTCCGTAGGTCCTGGAAGGTATCTGATTTTCTGGAATAATAGCCTGTTCCGAGCTCACTTCATTCCTTTTCTCTTGAGACATGGAATGACTCACTTAACTGTTCCAGGCTCGTTTTGTTCCTCTCAACTCTAGGCTGGAAATGAGTCATTCTTCTAAGAATCTAATTCCTTTAACTGAAAAGTGATACTGAGAGATGACAACCTGAGGTGTTAAGGATTAATAATTCTTCAATCATTATTCCAGTTTAATTAATTCTTCTTAAACTTTTCCACCATATTTGACTCTTTCCTTTCCTCCTGCCCATCACTATACAGCACAACTCATGCAAAAGAGCATGCATTTTCTTCCAGCAGTGTACTCATGAGGATGCCTTGCAGGACTTTAAGAGAAAGTGTTCAAATGCCACCAATGCAGGGAGTTAGCTTTCAGAATGAGTCTCCATGTTCTTTCTTTGAGATGAGTTTAGAAGTTCCATCTTGATATCTCGTTATAGACATTCTACACATGCCTCTCATTCACCTGTTCATGTATTACTGATCCTTCGAAAATGGCTACAAAGTGGTACAGTGCCAGGGAAATATTAGTGATCCCCCCAAAAAACAACATGAGCTAATCTGATGCAACTCACAGCGTGGTCTTTATTCTCTTTGAGCTATCTTCCCACCTCCAATGCACAGCCATCATTCTGGACAGTTTTGGTGGTGGGGGAGCCCTGAATGTCTATTGGGGCAAGGCTTTGTAGTAAGCAGCAACCAGGAGTAAGTGTGCAAGCATCTAACTGGGAAGTTACTATGCCCTTTAACCTAATTGGTTGGTACTGGGAGTCATATCATAAACTTAATTTTTGCTCCACTCTGCATTGGTGGTCGTTAGGCAGGGGATGGGCTTGTAACCTGGGGGTACAGATTTGTTGGGGGAATAACCTGGAGACACTGGTCTTCTTGAAGTTGTAACCTCAAGACACTGGTCTTGTTGGGGATTAGCCTAAAGACTGGAGCTAGGCTCAGGTTTTGTTGGAGGCCAACGTGGAAACTAATGCTGTAATTTTACCTGAGTTTAAACTTGGGTCAAGTTCTCTAAAATGGAATCTGAACTTAAAAGATTTGCTATTTCAGTGGCAGGAAGAATGCAGTGAAGTGTCCCCAATGCAGTGAACTATCCCCAATTCAGTGAACTGTCTTCAATGCATAGAAGTGTGACCACATGGGTAATCTACTCCCATATCCTACAGGAAACCTAAGTCCAGCGAGCCCAAGGATGGTAAAGAACATTCATCATCCATCACTACAGAATCTTAACATTTTCTAAACATGGTTTCATTTGCATTCATAGTAAAGAAAGTATTGAGGGAATCTAACTAATTCTAGCCTCAGTGTCATTGCCTCATGTCACCAAAACCTTATCATCTTGAGGACAAGGGATGTTTCCTCCAATGTTTTCAAACAAACATCAGAAACCCAACATACAGTTTCAAATGGTGTTATTTGTTGGAAGTGGCAAAAAATCCAGTTCTCCTTTACAATGGAGAAAAAAGACTTTGAGTATTTGTGATGAATATTGAGTATATTTTCTGAGAGTGATCTAATGTACATGTTGCTTTGAGGGGTGTTTATACGATAGACTGATTAATTCCCAGTAGCCACTAGGATTAAAGTTCGAGTTTGACCTCTGCCTTAACTAAGAGTTTGTTTCCTCTCCAGTACAACCCACAGAGCTTAATACTCAAAATGAAACTATGTACTAGTTGCCTCTGAAACATTAATGGCAAATCTCACTTACTCTTGGCTTAAGGCATTCACAACTCATAGCCCTCCCCAGTCTGTTAGGCTTGGTGATGACACCACTCTGAAGATCTCTATGTGATTGATTTTTAGGTCATCTACATCTCTGGAGAATCTCCTTATGTTTCCTCTCAAATATCCACATTCACCCACGTCTCCAACCTCGGGCTTCCTTCACTCTTAATGAAATCTCAGTAACAGTGGGTGATGTTCACACCTGTTCACACAAAAGTTATTTATTGTCCCTCTTCCTTCCTGTAATGATCCTGTCAGCAAATCTTCTGCCAATGGCAAAGTTATGTCTTCACCAATTTGACTGTTTCCTGCAAAAGCCTCATTTAATCTACAGCCACTTTTACCTGCCAACTGCCCATCCAACCTTGTCAACACACATCAGTCATGTGTGGGTCTTAACATATTGGGAAATTAAATGGAAAGAAAAGTCCCCAGTCAACACAAACCAAATTCCATGTGCTCAGCCAGAAATGAGGAACCAGAAGGTATAACTATACACAGTTGGCGGCATATGTGAAGGAGGACAGTCAAAAAGCTGCAGCTTTTCCCTCAAACCACCTTATGTTTAAGTTGTCATCAGAATGTACCAAATATATTGACAGAGGGGTTCTGTTCTTTGGTTAGTCCTTCAAGGAAGCATTCTTAATCCCATAAAGGTGTGTCCCTCAATGGATTCAAGCTCCATTGAACTTGACAACAAAGATTAACCATCACAGCTCCCTCTAATCTTGGGATCTACCAGAACCCTTCCTTTTATGTTACATACACAATTGCAGTATTTATAGCAAGTCAATGATATTATGGCATAGGATATAAAATATACCTACATTTTCTTGCATTTAGAAATTATCTAACAAATATTAAGGACATACTATTTAATCAGACTGACAGATTGAAGGATAAAATATATTGAGTTTTCTTCAAGGCAGCTTAAGCCTTAGATGATAGGCACCAGTACTTATCTGCCTTTAAAGGTGTTTGACAGATTTAAAACACAGCACGAAGTTTGAATCATTTTTTAACTATTTAGTCTCCATTTCCTTTTAAACTCCCCTAAAAATTTTCACTTTTATAATATACATATTTTTTATATCTTGGAAAATGTCATACTATTAAACAACAGACCACAAAACTAAAATTTCATATACAGCTATGAACAAAACTAAAATTTCATGCACAGCAATGGGACTACCAGTGAAAATATTACTCATAGAAAAGAGACCACCTTCATTTTATCAACAAACCAAATCCCTCTCAAATGACTAAAACTGATGACAAGGACATCTAAAATTCACATGAATTTGTGGCAAAGAAAAATGAAAGTCAAATCAAAAGATCCCGTCCTTCTTTAGAATTCTTTGGAGAAATTCCATACACAAGTATTGCATTTACAGATTTTCATCCTTTCTCTTTCCTTCCAACACCTTTCATGCCCCCTGCACTCTCAATTTTATGATATCTTCTTCAGTCATTATTGGTGTATGTGTCTGTGTGTGCATGTGTCTCTCTGTGTGTGATGTATGTGAGCATGTGTGTACAGGTGTGCATGTGTCTGTGTGTGTCTGTGTGTCTGTGTGTGCATGTATGTGTGTGCATGAGTGTTCTGTCTGTGTGTCTGTGTGCATTGAGTATATAAGTATGTGAATAGAGCCTGCTCAGAACATTTTCTTTTGATTGTAAGTACATGTGTTTAGAGCTTATAGTCTGGAATTGTATACCCTACAAGGGGAAAAAAAGGACTAAGAGGAGTGACAAGAACAGAGATTTTTATAAGTGGCATTAGAAAAGGAACCTAGATCACCTGGCAGAGGATTCATAATTCCACATTAAGTGCTCTGTGCAAGCAATTAGTAATCATTCCTTCCAGTTTCCTCATGAGACTCTACTGATTCATGTCAGAATATGTTGTCTATGCCATAATGTTCTGTTTAGAAAACCTATATTTGCACTAAGTGTGCAAATATGAAACCCCAATGTGATTGTGAGACACTGTCACTCTTGTCACCAGTGGTGCTATGAAACAAAACATGTATATACAAAAAGACAGACACTCCCATGCTTATCTTGAGTTGTGATGAGAAAGAACTGAAAATAACAAGGTTTTATTCTTCTGAACATTTAAAAATAAATGTGTTAAATATTTGTTAAAAATCTTGAAAAATTGTTTCCCTCAATCAAATATGCTTCGAATGAACACAACATCAGGACATTGCATGTGCTTTTCTCAGAAGAAAGAAAATTTGGTTTGTAGCTTTGTTATCATTCTTTATTAATTTAACCTGTCTGATTAAAAGTGAGCCTTGGTGAAAGATCAAATATGCCTGTCTCTCGAAGACATGTGGGCTCACAGACACTCAGAGAGGCCCTGTGATAAGATAAGTTTACTTAAAATCTTCTGGTTAAATGGCTAAATTAAGGTGACTATTTCACCCATCACTGAGTACTACCCCAGGGGATTCTTACACAATCCATCAGCAGCAACATCTGACTTCTCCTGCCTGCTGGGATCACTGCTGACTAACTTTTGAGTAATTTTACATCTGGGCTCAGTGAGGCATTTGCCGGAGAAAACGCAATAAAAGTATATATGTATTTCCCGAGGCTGTCACCATTCATCAAATTTAGAACTAAACACATAAATAAACATATTTATTATATGACTACACGGCCATTTGCCATTTGCTAATGCTTTTATAACTCATTTATTTACTTTCCTCCTCCATGGTCCAGATGTCAAGATCTTATTTTTGCCTGAGTATACTATGTGTGCCCAGAGGGTGCTAGATCCCATGGGTTGGAGTTGTAACTCCTGGTGAGAGCCAACATTGTCAGTGCTAGGAATAGAACCCTGGTCCTTTGAAAGGACAAGTACTCTTAACTGCTGACCCAGCTTTCCAGCCTGCAGGACCCTTCTTTCTCTTGACTGGAAATCTCTTTGCTGATTCATGTTTGGAGAGTTTCCTCTTTGCTGACATGATGCTGATTTTGCAGATGAAAAGGTATAAACACAGAGGCAATGAACACAAAGTAACTCTGTGGCAAGAACTCGCTGCACATCAACCTCAGGAAGTCTCTATAAACTCTGCAAATGCATAGGACGACACTTGATCAAAGCACACATTATTCAAAGGTAGGTAAGAACGCAGCAAAGCTTTAGATCATTTGTCCCAATGACTCACTGCCAGTACAAGTCACTGAAAACAAACATTCTCAACTCTAATGGAAATTGTTAAATTGCATCTACACATTTAATTTGCTCCTTAGAACCCTAAAGTCTCAATAAATTAACTAATTTTTCATTGCTGAGGAAAGCATTCAACTCAATATTTAGTTCCACATGTTGGTTTGTGCAATAAACTAGTAATCTCTTCTTTAAAACCATTTGTCTTCCTTAGGATCTTACTGACTTGCTGGATAGAGGGCTGTTGTATGATGTCCCCTCCCCTTGGGAGACATAAGCAATCTCTACTTACCCTACATAGGAACATGAACAATAGACAAAATAACGTATTCCAGCAAAGTCTTCCAGATGTAGCCGGGCAGTGGTGGCACACGCCTTTAATCCCAGCACTTGGGAGGCAGAGGCAGGCAGATTTCTGAGTTCGAGGCCAGCCTGGTCTACAGAGTGAGTACCAGGACAGCCAGGGCTACACAGAGAAACCCTGTCTCGAAAAACAAAACAAAACAAAACAAAAAAGTCTTCCAGATGTTTCAAAAGAACTCATTCCAAGCTACAGGTCCTTCTCTGCCCCTGCCTAGAAGTCAAGATTTTTTCCCACCATATCACATTGCTCACAAGTGAATTATTTAGATAGCCATGGTTTATGGGAGAAGGGTGTGACTACAAAGGTTTGTGTATAGACAACAGGGTTACCTTGCATCAAGAACATATAGTATAGACATTGTGATGGCTAGTTTTATGTCAAGTTGACACAGGCTAGAGTTATTTGGAATGAGGAAACCTCAGTTGAGAAAATGTGCCCACAAGATTGATCTGTAGGCAATCCTGTGATACCTTTACTTAATTGATATGGAAGGACCAAGCTCCTTGTGTATGGTGCCATTTCTGGGCAGATAGTCCTGGGATATATAAGAAAACAGGCTAAACTAACCTCAAGGGGCAAGCCAGCAAGCAGAACTTCTCTACAGCCTCTGCATCAGTTTCTACATACAGGTTCTTGAGCTTCTGCCCTAACTTCCCTAGTTGATAGACTACAAGAGTAAGCCGAAATAAAATGTGTTTCTTTCCCAGTTCGCTTTTAGTCATGATATTTATCACAATAGACACTCTTACTAAGGTATCCACTATTGTTACAACCATCTTTATCCCACCATTTGTATTTCATCAGTCATAGTTTATATTACTAACATCTGGGACTGATGACATCTTTCCAGGTCAATAGCCATGCCATGCCATCCATAGATGTATATGTATTATTTTCTATTGTTCTTTACAATAAAGGGTGTCGTTGGCTGTTTTGTAACTCTGTTGTGGCTTATCAGAGTGCTCTTTATAGAAATAATACTCAAAACTTCATTCTCTTTTGTTGAAATTTCTAGCCACTGCAATAGTTGTGTGTAGATGGATACCTCTCTGGCTCTTCTTGGATTCACAGATGCTCAGATTCATCTCTGGTTTTAGATGCAACAATTATCATCTTAGAAATGTTTCCAATAGACCTGATCAGTTAGCAGCAGTCACACCTTCTAAATGAACCCAAGGAGACCAGAACGATACTTGAATCTGTTACTATAGGGAAACAGAGGACATTTCACTAAGTCTGTCATGAATGTGAAGAAACATCTGGAATGTTTAATGGAATGTTTAATGGAATGTTTCCCTTTATGTCTTAGTTAGAGTTTCTATTTCTGTGAACAGTCACCATGGACCCATCAACACTTATAAAGAAAATAATTTGATTAGAACTGGCTTACAAGCTCAGGGTTAGTCCAGTATCATCATGGCTTGAAGTGTGGTGGCATGCAGGCAGGTCTGGAGCTAGAGAGGCCAACAGATCTGCATCTAGATCAGCTGGCAGCAGAAAGAGACTGTAACACTAAACTTTCCTGAGCATCTGAAACCTCAAAATCCACCCCCACTGACACACTTTCTCCAGTAAGACTGCACCTATTCCAACAAGATCAGACCTACTCCAACAAGACCAGACCTACTCCAACAAGACCAGACCTACTCCAACAAGACCAGACCTACTCCAACAAGACCAGACCTACTCCAACAAGGCCATAACTTCCTATACCGCCACTCCCTGTGAGCCTATGAGAATCATTTTATTCAAACCACCACAACATCCAATTGGCTTGCAACAGCACACAAGCTTTGAACTTTCCAAAAACTAAATATCAAGGCTATTTATTCAAGAGTGATAGGACACAGGCTAGAACAATCAAGTTTTTTCCTTTCCCCATGATGAGTTGACTGATGTAGGTGTGTTTCAGTATTTTTTATTGATTTTATTCATTTTACATTTGTTTTATTTACTTACATTTCAAATGTTATCCCCTTTCCCAGTTTCCCCTCTGCAACCCCCCTATCCCAGGCTCCCCCTTCCCCCTGCTTCTATGAGGGTGCTCCCCCACCCACCCACTCCCAGTTCACCACCCTAGCTCCCCTCTACATTGAGGCATCAAGCCTTCACAGAACTAAGGGTCTTTCCTCCCATTGATGCCATATAAGGCCATCCTCTGCTACATATGCAGCTGGAGCCATGGGTCCCTCCACGTGTACTCTTTGGTTGGTGGTTTAGTCCCTGGGAGCTCTTTAGGTCTGGTTGGTTGATGTTATTGTTCTTCCTATGGGGTTGCAAACCATTTCAGCTCCTTCAGTCCTTTCTCTAACTCCTCCACTGGAGCCCCTGTGCTCAGTCCAATGGTTAGCTGCCAGCATCCACATCTGTATTTGTCAGGCTCAGGCAGAGCTTCTCAGGAGACAGCAATATCAGACTTCTGTCAGTAAACACCTCTTGGCATCAGCAATAGTGTCTGAGTTTGGTGTCTGTATATGGAATGGATCTCCACGTGGCACAGTCTCTGGACAGCCTTTCCTTCAGTCTCTGCTTCACACTTTGTTCCCATAATACCTTTAGACAGCAGCAATTCTGGGTTAAAAATTTGGAGATGAGTGGGGGGCCCCATTCCTCAACCAGGGGCCTTGTCTAACCTTTGGATATGGTCCCTACAGGTTCTCCCCCCACTTTGTTGAGTATTTCTTCTGGTGTGAAGACAGCAACAAAAATGAAACAACAGAAGTGTTTCAGCATTTTGACACAATTAATCTAACTTCTTAAATTTAGCCCTTTCAAATTACTGTGTTAAGATTTGTGATTATTTTTAATCTTTTCTGGGCTTTCTGATAGAATTCAAAGTCTCTTAAGAGTATTTATCTAGCATGAATAACAAGAATATATTGGTAAGGATGGAGTTGTAAGAAATTTAAGAAATCACAGTCGTGAGGAACTTAAAAGAAAGTGTTAAGTCATAGAAATATGTGGAATGTATTAATGATACATGTAATAATTGATTTTTACCTCTTGGTTTATAAAAATCTTTAATATGAACTAATACACTGAAATATCACTTGTTCCTCTATGATATAAACACAGCGGGGGAGTGAGTCTGTGAGTCACTCTGTCAGTATTCTGAAAGGCTCTCTTTATCCTTCCTTTAAATAACTTAATTGATTTGCAGTTCACATTCACAAGGCACATAAAAATTTCTGGATTGCATGTTCCAATGTGTAATTTTTGAAATATGCCAGTGAACTGCAGACTTCTCCCACAACTTGGTAAACAAAGGTAAGAAGAAAGGAAGTTTACAGAAATATTTATTAGGTCTAGAATACTTTTCATACATTTTAAATTAGAATTAATTACTTACCCATCCCATTCTTCTCTCCAGAACTTTCCAGATACCCTCCCTCCAATTCTTCCCTCACCCCCAAATCCTCCCATGGCCCCACTAGTCATAAAAGTCACATTTAGTTTTCCTTTCAAGAACAGAGTAGTGCTTTTTGAAACAGATAATTATTAAGAGTTAGCACTGGAACTGGTAGTAAAACTCTGTGGTAAAATATTTGGCTAGTAATTTTCGAGGCCCTAGATCTGATACACAGAGTGTAACACCACACACACAAACACACACACACACACACACACACACACACACACAGAGTTTCAGTAAGCTCTTGTCCATTGCTTTGATAAAAATACCACAACCAAAACAACTTAGAAAAGAAAGGGATTCATTTCAGCTCATTGTCCCAGAGAGATAGGGTTCAGTAGATGGGGAAAGATATAGCAACATACAGAGAAGGCACGATGGTCAGAGCAGAAAGCTGAATGTTCATATTTCATCCACACACAAGAATAGAGAGAAGCACAACTCACCCCAATGATACCAACTATAGAACAAGCATTTAAATATGTGAGCTGGTGCAGGACATCACACACACACACACACACACACACACACACACACACAGAGAGAGAAAAACTCACACCATCTATATGAAAATAAAGGTAAAACACTTTGCTAACACTTGAACACTTCCAACAAAAGGACATCCATTGGTCCTAAGCACTTTGCTACCCATGATGCTGAAAGCACTATTGTTAGTGATGCCACTGCTGTCATCATTATCCAGAAGCAAATCAATACACAATAGAAAACTTAAGACCTTAAAGCCCCAAGAATGTGCTTAGCTATCCTCATTGTGTTGAACTCATTCTCCAAAGGTAATAAGTTCTTAAACAGAAAATGGAAGTGTCAAGAGTGAAGGACTGTCCCTTCAACCTGTCTGCACTGCTGATCAGGCAGGATGAGACTTGAACTCGAGGAGGCTGACCTGAGCAGGTACTTGTGAGGTGTGAGCACGGGAACTTAGAGGGCCTGGCTGGTGGTGACAGTTTACCTGGAACCTGAAAAAGAGAAACAGCTAGGGCTGGCTGGTGATGACGGAAGTCAACACTGCTACACAGAAATGCAGACAGCCACCAAATCCTAAAATTAAGTCTGGAAGAGCTTCATTAGTTCTTAATAAGATGTGACGGCACTGAACATTATCCATATACTCTAATGAAGTGTAGTTTGGAAGTTGAATACAGGCAATAAAATGTACAGAGATGTTGGAAACAATTGGAATTTTTGCACTTTGAGGCTGGAGGGTAAGACATCATCAAGAAGGATGCTGAGGTCTGCACAGTAATGCAAGTCCAAACGTTTGTGGAATATTTTATATGGTTTTAAACAGCTTAAAAATAGTCCAAATTCTTGTTTACAGAGTTTATAATGATATAGCAATTTTCTACCCTGAAACATAAATTGTATGAAGTTTACTGAAATAAAACATTTGCATTTCCATTAAGCAAATACAAATGAGATGTTGTTCATGAAATATACAAGATGAGCTGTTGAATATAGAAATACTTTTTTGTCTATTGTTTTATTATTTGTGATTTTATGTATATTAAATTTTGTTCTTCCATCTATTCCCAGAAGAAAGCAGAGTGTTAGACAATCCTGAGGTAGATCCCCAATGCCAGCAGCAAACCTAGCAAGGGTGGTGCACCTGTCCTAATTCCATCCAAAAGGTCTTGTAATGAATGAAGGAAATATTTGCCCTTGTTTATAAACCATCTCAGAAGGCAGCAAAGACTGCCTTCTTCTTGGCATGCTGTCTGTTCCTTTAAGACTAAAGCAACATAAACCTGCTGCTGCGGCAGGGACTGGAAAGAAAACACCAAGATTGCCAAACAGTAATGTTGAACTGCTGCCCTGCCTCTGAAACCACAACCTCCAGAATATTGACAAGGTGAGATGCAATGCATGCTCAGTAAAACTATAAAGGGAGTATTTGGATTGCAACCACAAAAGCCCCAAATTGACACCACCCTTCAAGACTAACTGTAGGAGCCTAGGAACATCTTAGGACTCAGTAAAGATACAGTGGATGTTGGCTACACTTCTCAGCAGATGGGCTGGGTCCAAGCTGTCCAACCTTCTTCATTGTGTAAATATCCATCTGCTATGCAAAGATTCATCAGAACTGCTCCCAATACCTGAGGCACCCACTAAGCACCAATACTTCATCAATATCTAGTGAACCCAAACAAGTTTTTGCAACCCAAAGCAACAGCTCATTTATCATTGAACTGAGGAAAGTGGATTGCTTAAGGCAGGAGCAAAGAAACTCAGGGTGTATGTCAATGCTTATACTGTAGCTTTACTTTTAAATTTTGTGTTATTTACATAGTTTATAATACTGCTTTGGGTTATATTTTGATGCAAATATGCTAAATTTTATAAAATATTGAAGATATATACATAAAACATTGATTTTTAAATGTAGGTGATATCCTAAGTCCATCATGTTTGTTAATGTGTCTAGCATGTAAGTTATTGTTGTGACTTTATATACACTTACAGATCTGAAAACTGAAACAAATAGAAGGGTTTCATAGATTAATTATGGTCACACAGCCAGTTATATGCAGGTTCAATCATGGTCCTACAGCATGTGTGGTTAACTCCTGTGTCACGTCTTCTCAAAACTATAAAAACACAAGATCACTGCATGTTTATTCACTAAAAAGAATATTCCAGAAAGCCCAAAATGATATAAATAATGTATTTCTGTGCAAATGTATACAGAGATTAAAAAATCCAAGCAACAAGTTTAATGTAGAAGTGTTTTTTTTTTTAACACCTTGTAAGAAAAGTTAACTGAACTATATCTAAAATATTTGCCAACCATAACATTTTTGTCGCAAAACAAAACCAGAAGTCATGAACCTGGAAAAGGGATGTGAGAGGTGGCAGGAGAGGTGATGACAATGGAAGAGAGAGAAGAGAAGGTAAGAGCAGAGTCAGCAGCATATACTATGCACATATACCAAATTGCCACAGAACTAAATTAATTTAAAAAACCAATGCCCTGTAGTTTTTTAAAAATTAAAATTTTATTAGAATACAAAGAATCATGTTTCATTTTATCTTTCAAACAGAATTTCTTTTAGTCATTTCTCTTCGTGTTTTTCCTACCCCTGCTCTCTTCCTGTGCCCTCAGCCCTCCTTCACATTCCTTTCCCTCTCTCCTGTCTTCTCTCTATCCTCTTGCCCTGTGTGCTTCAGCCTGCAGCGGCCTTCATGCTTTCTTGTCATGTGGAAAGTTTTGACTTAACATTTTCCTTGCCACTTCTTGTTATGAAGAGTTAGGAAGAAACTAGACATGCCAAAAACTTGGAGATGAATAATTTGCTTTACCGGTCAATGGAAAATTCATTGGCACCAGAAAGTCTGAGTATATTTGAGTCACAGAGATATGGAATGTGAAGGAAAGCTTTGCAAACTGTGTTTGGGGTGCCAGGGATGTTAGGACGCCTGATTTACATTCTCTGCACAGCAGATAGCTTCTCCTTCCTTCACTACCTGTTGTATTTCCCTCCTCTAAATAAATGTTCATCCATAGATGACAACTTAGCCAAGTAAGGCAATGTTGATACGGTGTCTTAAAATAGAACTTTAACTTACAAAAGAACATTAATAATGATAATTCGTCATCATGATTTAGCAAAAGGTGATAGAGCACTGAAAAATATGTTAGAAGCAAATCCATGATCCATACCCAGATATTAGATTTTTGATGAGCAGGTGGGGTATGATGATAAGGCAATATATCCTTGAGGGATAAAATAAGCAAGATTCATGAAGAAGATGAATATTTCTACACCCCAGTGGAGATGATCTCTTGTTGAACACACCTGATTCTGCTAAGATCTCTAAATACTTTCATGCTATTTAGATTTTAGGGTGAGTAGACATATTTGTATCAAATTTATGTCACAGACTTGACTATACTGATAAAATAACACAAGAAATAAACATTTTTGAAGTTCTGTGAATGATTCAGCACTACGGAGTTATCTGCCATCGTGATCCTTAATACGTGAGTCAGAAGAGAATGGACATATAATTACATATGAGATGCATTGGGAAATTCCATTGGGCTTTTGGACATCGTGAATATGCTCCACAATTCAATGCATTATTACAGAATCTACTATGGACATGTTTACAAAAACAGATCATCATTCATAAGATGTCATTTACTTATCACATAGTTCAGAGAATTGAAATGTGTATGTCTGCTGTCACTCAGGCATTGTCTTTCTATCAGTTTCTATGACACACTCTGAATTCAGGATTATAAGGTAACCATAAATCCAGGAAAGGCTAAGCTGTCTTTATTTTTAAAAATATGCTAAAATCAGTAGCTGGAAATACTGTTCTGTTAAAGCTTAGGGCCGATTTTTCAAGTAGTGCCATGACAGGCAAGCAAACTGTCAGTGGAGTTGTTGTCAGAAAGAAAGACAACATTGCATGGTCTTTGCTACTTGAAACACTCGACTTTGAATCTAAAAGATGATGTTATTTGTCTTTTCTGTTATTTGTCTTAGGCGATGGTAAAATAAAACTAAGGACATAGTCTAGGGATGAGAGATGAGTCACTCAACAAAGGACTTGTTTCATAAGCATGAGGACTTGAATTAGATCCCAGTCATATATGTCAAATTTATGTTTAGTAGATAGAACACACCTGTAGTCCCAGCACCGAGGAAGAACAGACAGGCATTGCTGACAACCAATCTAGCCAAATAGAAAAATCTCCAGGTTCAGTAAGAGGCCCTATCTCAAAATATAAGGAGAAAACAAAACCAAAGAAAGACAACTGATGCCAAAGCATGGTCCCCACATGCATGCACATATAGGTGCATGTGCACTCATACACAGGAACATGCACAGAAAATATAGTAAAATTTCCATGGGTGTGAATAGAGCCTTGCCATCCTCAGTATATAACTACAGATAAATAGTTTCTAGTTGTGTGAGACTTGTGTGCTCTGTCAGTGCAGGAGACACCAATCAAGTGGTTATGGGAGATTTGTCACAGCCCCTAGGACAGAAGATCTGTACCCTCAATTCACAGGAGTGTACATTCTGGGGGCCAAAAAGAAAATATCTGCTTGATGGCTATTTTGTGTCAACTTGACACAACTTAGAGTCATCAGAGAAGAGGAAGTCTCAATTAGAAAAAATGCCTCAATTAGAAAAATGCCTCAATACAGTAACAGAGATTTTAATGTGTGGTTGTAAAGGAGGCCTGTTCAGATCTGATTCACAGTACAACATGTGAAGACTGGATATAGAACCAGCATGTTGGGTGAGGCCCAGAGGACAATATGGCAGGAGCTGTTATAAGGAGTGGGATAATACCATGTAATAAGGGAAGGCAAAGGGACTGAAAAAGAATCTGACTGTGTATGCAGCTAGGAGAAGAGTTAATTTTCCTAATTTATAAATGTAATAAATTCATTTCAACTCAAAGGGCTACATAGTGAGGGCTTTCAGCAACAGAGTGAAATGGATCCATACTAAATTTAAAATCATTGTGTCAGCCATTTGCATTATTTTTGTTCTAATGAAAACTGTGGGAGATATTCAGTTTTTCTCTGCTCAAGAATGGAAACTCAAGGCTCAGTAAAAGAGAAAGCCCAGGTCACCCCTTTCAGAATTCCCACTTGTTCTCCACCATGACTGCCTCCTTCATGTCTGCTGCTAACCAAGTTAGAGGAACCAAAATTGAATTCCATATAGGAGCATTTTCTTTAAGTATCCACATACTTAAAGTTGTTTTATATTATATTAGGATCATTAAACAGGCCTCATAAAAAAATGAAATCATCCATGAAAATGTATTTAAAGACTTACTGTAGCATAACAATAATGAAACGTTTTGAAATAACAGGATTAAACCTGATTGACTGAAATATGGTACTATGACCAGGGTAATAGATTGTATTTAAAATTCTACTTCAAGCTGTTTCTTTTCATTCTTCTCTGAAATAATGCATGTGAAATGTTCTAGCCTTACCCTACAGCCAACTTTCATGGGCTTTACTCTTGTTATTGGTTAGCCATCCTTACTTGAAATTTCATTCCGAACTTTATTATGGGCTTCTTTGTAAATGCCTAGAATCTACCGCGGTGCCTACCAGGAAGAAAAGTTTAATATTTTATTATTAATATTATGAATTCAAATGCATCATCAAAAATTCAAGGACACAAAGGTTAACAGGTCATGATAACTTATCAATAATCAAGGAGATGGGAATTAGAGCAATAAGTCTGAAAAGATTAAGAACTTAACAAGTTTTACTGTTGTGAGTGAAAGAAAACTGAGATACTGAGATGCAGGCAAGCTCTTTCTCTAGAAGAAGCATCATCTCCAGATACTTTACAGAAATTTTTATAAGACAGTGAAGGTTCAAATGCATCTTCCACAAAACATTTCCATGAATAAAGAATGAAATAGCATAAACACAGCCAATATCAGCCCATGCAGCTGAAACAGCCAAGCTCATTACAGTCAAGTCAGTAGCCTCCAATGCAAACATCAACAACAACAACAACAACAACAAACCCTTAAGCTATTTTAAAAAAACAAGACTCTAAGAGGTACGAAGAAGGTAATACAGCAGGAAAGAATTAATGAAAAACAACTAATGAACTCTTGTCACATCTTGCCACTTTTTTACACAAAAGAAAATACATTTAAATATGGCCAACATGAAAACTAATGTATGAAGTTATAGATTAGAATCAAAGTCACTATATAAATCTATAAACCTGAAAATGTTAGGGAAATGTAGTAAAAAGACATATTTCTATAGATACTTTCCAGTGGCAGCTCACATATAAAACAGATGCAAAACAAAGCGGTTCTCTTTGACCTGCTTGCCTTCAGTTCTCGCTGGCCAGTGGTTTCAACACTGCTGCTGACGATGCTGCTGTCCCTCAGTGATGTCAGAATCCAGCTTCTTTAGCCTTCCAACATGGAAGAAAGATAGGTTTACAAGTGGCTTTTAGTCACAAAATGGGACCATTGTCTTGTGGGATGAGCACTTTTTCTCAGCCTCTCCTGTGTGAAGACAGCCATTGTACTCTACAGCATATGTGTTGTTTAATCTAATGAATCCTTTTCGTAATATATATCCAATGTGTAAGGTAGGTTGTATAGACAGAAGAGAATTATGCTTATTCTGTTTGGGGGAGCAGGCTTCATGGCGGAGTCTTCTCCTTTCTGCTTCTTCAATCACAGACTTCCCTTCATACACCTACTCCACATGCAACCACAAATTCATCAAGCAGAACTCCACAGAGGTTTCTCTTTCATTAGGTTTTCATTTATTTATGACTTCTCTCACGTTCTGTAAACGTGTACTAAAGGTATTATATGCTTTCCCTCATAATCTGTCTAGTCACAAACATTTATTCCATGAAACTTAGCAGTATTGGGTGGAAAAAAAACTCCCTAGGGAAGAAAAGCACAAGGTGTACAATTCCCTTGTTTAGGAAACTGATAGCAGAAACTATTATTGTTCTTCCTTGGACTTTTTGGATTCTTCTCACTTAAATGAAATCTATACACACATTGGTTTTTAGATAAGTATAAAGTAGCATCTCAGTTATTAGAAACATGCCCATGTGATGTGTGTAAATCCTACACAAAGAAGAATGGTTGGTCTTTCCTCTTGAGAATGTCGTCGTTAGCAGGTAAGTATCTGATTCCCAGAAATGAATATAAATATATCAATATTAAAGAGGTCAAATTTGAATAAGTAAACAGATGAAGAAAAGCATCACCATTTCTCACACAGTACTGAGAGCAACATACTTTGTATTTTTCTACCAAATGTCACTTATTCTTAGCAAATTACCTAGATATTTTTATCCTTCATTTACAAGTATGGAAGTGGAAATTCTGGGAAATTTGTTGAACTAGTAAGCCAGAGAGTCACAGTGTGTATGTTTTAAAATGAATACTCATTCTCTACTCAAGGTTACATACCTCAAAGCTCCATCCACTTATCCTTCCATTAAGTGAGCCTATGCTGAGTTCTTATATGCTTAGAACAGATTCTGTCTTTTAAAGTGCTTACCCCAATATTCACTATCTTAAACAACAGATTAACACAGTGCTTTCCAAGTCCATATGCCAATAGAGCAGTTTAAGGAAACACTGGACTCTATAAGTGAAGCACTTACGCATAGAGGACCATGCTGTACAGAGGCTATGAATGGCAACTGAGCGCTTGCATCGATCTCAGTGAAGGCTCTGAGGGCTTGGACCCACATGACTGGAGGCCCTAAGGGCTCCACTAACCTCTTCACTGAAGAAGACTTTGTTCACTCAGGCAACTGCAAATGTCAGGGGAAGGGCATTCCATTTGGCATCAGAGTACCTAGAATTCAAGTCACGCTCTCTTTCTCACTAGCATAGTAATTACTCAGAATTTCCACTTCCATACTTATAAATGGAGGACAAAAGTATCTACATGACAAGTTTACTAAGAATAAGTAACACATTTTTCTGAGATTTCTGTAAAATTGTGTGTGTGTGTGTGTGTGTGTGTGTGTGTGTATCTGTGTATGTTGGAAATGTAAAGTACTGTCAATATAATTTAGGAAACAAGATAGATTGGAATAAAAACATTGAAAGTCTTTACTTCTATTTAATTCTAAGCCACACAATGGTCCAAAAATTTTGACCACAATTACAACAAAACCAAAAGTTGGGCACATGGCCCTATGAAAATTTTCAGGATGTTTAGTCACAATATGTGAGAGTTACAAAAATCTTACAAAGTCTGGAGAAATCTCCAAGTACCAACTGCCAATTTATTCCAGAAAGGAGAGAAAGCACACTCAGCACTGCGCTGAGAAAAATAATGATGGTCACATCCTCCTTTGCCAAGCCCAGTTCAGCTGTTTGTCCAGTGGCTGTGGTCATGACTTAGATGGGTGATTATTTCAAATATCAGCTCCAGGGAGAACAGTGATATTGTGCTGATTTGGATTCTCAAAAAGTTTATTTAAGAAATTATTAATAATTCAGAATCATTGGATTTTGCAGCAGAAGAAATAGGACTATGTAGTAGCTGCTGGTAGGTGGCAAGGCCTTTAGCAATACCATACGGTGGAGAACAGAAAAGAGGATACCCTCTCTATTTATTCAGAATAGCAGAGAGAACACAACCTTTTAATAGTTTACTTTTAATCGTTCTATGAAAATTTCACACATCTGTTAATGTACCTTTAAAATATCCCACCCCAAACTCTACTCTCTCTCTTCCTCCAGGACTTTCCACTACATCACCCTCTCAAGGTCCTTTCATAATGTATTTATGTGTCTATATTTTTACCCACTGAGTCAAATTGGTGTTGCCCATTACACATTAACATGGGGTTACACAATGGGAAATGCAGAACCTACCATTGGCCAGACTCTATCTTGATCTTCTGCAGGTCTTGGAAACATAAACTCACCACCTGTGAATTTTTATGTACAATGGTTATGTCATATCCAGAGGACAGAATTTCTCCCACTCACCACCATTCTTCAACTCTAACATCCTTGCTGTCACCTCTTCCACAATTTCCCCTAAGTGCTTCATCCATAACTAAGCACTCACACTTTCCTAAGCACTTTGGACAGTTGTCTCTGATTTGGCCAGTACCCATTGCAGTAGGAAGCTTCTATGACCGAGGCTGGAAGCAGCATAAATCTATAAACGTAAACATAAATGTTTGGAAAATTATTTGAAAGAATGACAATTAGAAAACATCAAAAGTTCTCCAGTAAGGCCTATGCCTATAGCTTCCAAGGCTGTGGGTTTTTACCATGATTTCAATACCAGGCTCACATAAATTCCTTCATGTGAGGCAATAGGAAAAACCTTTAATCAAGAAGGCAATTGGTTACCCCTTAAACAGTCTCACCACTATGGCACCAGTAGATATAAATGGCCTGTCAGGTCTGGATTGTACCAGGAAGCCTACTACTGACTGTTCCAAGACTTTCAGAGTTCAAGGTCTAATACTGATAGTTTGGATCCATTTGGAATGATAGGCAGACAGAGATGTTGTAGATTGTTTTTGATGCCATGTCAATTTCTTCATAGAAATTGAAATAAAACCAATCTTAAAATTTATATGAGAGTACAAAAATACTCAGGATATCCAAAACCATCCTGAAGAATACCCTAGAGGAGACATCATCATTTGTGATTTTATGTTTAACTACAGAGTAAACTATTAGTAGAAAAAACAGCATGATACTGGGGCAGTGATCATAGAATATAGTTAAGAATCCTAGTATAACGCCACATGGCTAAAGTTAACTGATTTTTCATTGATATGTCAAAAATACACATTGGAAAAAACACAACATCTTTAAAAATGGTGTTGAGAAAACTAGGTTTTTTCATGTAAAGGAATGGAACTAGAACTTCTCTGCCTACAAATCAATATGTTTTGACTTTTATAAAACTTATTGGATCACATTATGTGAGACTTTTTCTGGGCCTTATAATGTTTCATCAGTTTACTCACCTCTCATCCATGAAACCAGGGTGTTAATTGCTCTAATGGGTCCTTATAAAGAGGAGCTTCTCTCACTATTTTCATTTTGTCATGATTTCATTAGATTTCTTATAACTAACCTTGTCTATATCTATAAAATAATATGAGGAGATTTTGGCAGGAAGTACTTTGTAACTGTTTGTCATTTTGGAGCAATCAATATTTTACTATTTGATCACACTGAAGAAAATAAAATACACAAAAATGTTGAGTCATCCAATATGTGAAAACAATGTATCCCTCAACTTATTACAACCTTGCTTAATTTTTTCAGCATTTTTACTATATTCTCCTTTATACATACTTACACATATTGCTAGAAAATCCTTCACTTTCTTTGGTGGTTGCCAAGTGCTATTGTGCATTTGCTTCTGTTGTTCGTGGATTCATTACTGGGACACAGAAGTGTGATTGATGTTTGTTTCTTGACCTTGTGTCCTTCAGCCTTTCTGAATTCCTTTATTAGCTGTAGAATTTTATTTTCTGTAAATTCCTTGGAGTGTTCTATATAAATAGAGATTAATTTCTTTCAGTCACCTTGTCCTTTTTTCATTTTCGTTGTTTTTTTTCTGGGTTTCATTATTCAGTATAATTTTAGGTGTAGGGTTTTTATAAATGTTTTTTTATCAAACTGAAATAATTTTCAATTTCTAACTGGTTGAGGATCATTATAAAACAAGAGTGTGAGGGATTATGCATCATTCTATATGATCACAAGACTTGTGTCTACTCAATATGATGTGTGTGCCCATGTGCATGTGAAAGAGGTATGAATGCACATGTTTGTACATGCATATGAAAACTAGGTGTTGGTGACAGTTATCTTTCTAAATAACTCTTTATCATAGGTTAGTGAGAAAGGGTCCCTCACTGAATGTGGAGCTCACTGATTTGCAAGATTGACTGACCACTGAGCACCAAGGATCCTCTGTTTCTGTATCCCAAATACTGGGTGCTGTGTTCCAGTGCTTGATTACCCAGCAAGCACTTTGCCAACTGGACCCTGCCTCTTCTTTTCTCACTACTGAAGTTTCTAACATATTTTAAAGTGAAACGTGATATTCTGACATTCACTGTATCTCTTTGGCAGTGCTTTGTTCACAGAACAGATATTAACTACCCCTGTCCTTCCTGTTCTGCACTTTCCAGAAAAATATCCCTGTGCAATGCCCAAGTTAGAGACTGAAGACTTCTCCTCTATCTGCTTGAGAACATTTTTCTGTATAAATTATTTATAGATCTACTGCAGGGGAGATTGTTTGTCCTCCTTATTCAATCATTTATAACATCATAGGCATATGGATATCTATTTTGTGCTTTGGGTTATGGTCTAACACTACTGGAATTTTCTGTACCGACTCTTCCCATTGTAGCTATTGTAATCTTCCCCAGATGATGAGTATGTCCTTTTGACCTATCCACACTACATTATTTTTAAAATCAGTTTCTTACTATATACAAGAATTATGTGTGATCCATTGGATATATGTGCTCCCTGATGCTAGATCTTCTGAGTTGAGAAAGCAAAAGATGAACGTGGTTTTATCTGTATACATAAATACATGCAAGTACCATTTTTTTCATTTTTTACTGGTTATTTTATTTATTTACATTTCAATTATTATCCCTCTCCCAGTTCCCCCTCTGCAACCTCCTATCCTCTCCCTCTGCCCCTGCTTCTATGAGGGTGCTCACCCACCCACTCTCACCTCACTGTCCTAGCATTCCCCTACACTGGGGAATCAATCTTTAACAGGCCAAAGTCCTCCCCTCCCATTGATGCCTGACAATGCCATCCTCTGCTACATATGCAGCTGGGGCCATGGGTCCCTCCATGTGTATTCTTTGATTGGTGGTTTAGTCCCTGGGAGCTCTGGGGGTCTGGTTGGTTGATATTGTTGTTTTACTTATGGGGTTGCAAACCCCTTGAGTTCCTTCAGTCCTTTCTCAAACTTCTTCACTGGGGACCCCATGCTCAGTCCAATGATTGGCTACAAGCAACTGCCTCTGTATTTGTCAGGCTCTGGCAGAGCCTCTTAGGAGACGTTCATATCAGGCTCCTGTCAGTGGCTGCATATGGGATCTATATGTAACCAACTCTATCTGTAATGGGCTAACTAAGGGTTCATATTAATACCTCCAAGTTTAATCCAGTTCTCACTACCCATCTAAAGATAGTTCACTAACTTATTCAGTTCTTGTCAACAAGTACAGTGATATCTGAAGGTTTAACTCATACCATTTTGGGAGACAGTGTTATCAATGGTCTACAGCATTTATGTACTGGAATTTTCCCTCAAGGACTATTGACACGATTTTTTACATGGTTACTTACTTTAGCATAATTTTCTCACTCCTTTTATTGGGAATGTCACATATCTTTGTAATTAAAATTACTCGCTACTCACTTTTGGAGGCAACCTAAAACTTCGTTCAAAACCAAATGTAATTTGGGGGAAATAGGAGTTACAGAAAGGGCAGCATAGAGTACATTCAGCTGGGGTACAATGAAGATTTTGAGAAAAAAATGGCGGCATTCATAGCAGAGAAAGAGAAGGTGGGGATCAGTAGGCAGATAATGGGGCTTATAAAGTGGTAGTGATAGACTGATGAACCAGCTTTCCACAAAGACTGATAACTGGAGCTTGCCAACGTCCATGGTGTAAACACCTCTCAGGTGTTTGATTTTTGAGCTTCCAAGGTTGACATCACTGAGACCAGGATTGGAATGAGATTTGTGTAAGTAGTGAAGAAGCTATTGATGTTTATCTTACTGATGGATGCTGCAGATGTTTACCCGAGCCCATCACTGCGCAAGACAAAGTTTCTCACACTTAGGTCTGCTCATCATCCTTGTTATCCACGGTTTGGAGTAGGAGTCTTGGGGTGTTGGAAGAGAAACTGGAGTTAACGCAAGAGCCAGAGTGTAGCCTGGTCAAGTAGGCCAGTGATATGGATAGAGCAGTAGAACAGGATGCTGAACACTCATCTAAGAACAGTTTTGTCAATGTGCTTGCTGTTTTGGGCAGGTGGGGGTTGAGGGTTTTTTGGTTTGTTTTGCTGGTGTTTGTTGGTTTTGGTTTTTGTTTTTCTGTTGTTGTTTGGTTATTTGTTTGGTTAGTTGGGAGTTTTGTTTTTCGTTTTCATGTTTTGTTTTAGCCATAAAACCTTAACTTTGGAGAACAAAAATAGATTTACCGTTTTATGAATTATGAATAATAAATGAATTTTATTATTATAAAATTACTTCATTATTAGTTTTTCATATAGAATTATCATGTATGTATTCTGGCCTTGAAATCCTGATTATTCTGCCTTAGTCTCTGAGACACCTAGAAATAGAGATTGATGCCACTGTGTTTGGCTTTGCCCTTCATGTTTAAGTGATAAGTTCTCTTATTTGTTACAATATTTCCACTATTTCTAGTCTGGTAATGAATTTCAAATATAGTAGAATAAGAAAATACAGTAAAAATTTTAAAGTGAGATTTCAAGATTTACATTTTACAAATAATTTTTTCACATTTTTATAATTATAGATATGCTAATATTTTCTATAAAAGTAGTAAGATGTGTTATTTGGATTATTTTATGAATATAAGTTATTTAGATAATAGTTCCTAAAAATATCAAATAGAGAATTATTTGCTTATATAAAAGTGGTGGAGGGATGGAGAGATGGCTCAGTGGTTAAGAGCACTGGCTTCCTTCCAGAGGACTTGAGTTCTTTTTGTAGCTCATACAAGGCAGTTTCCAACTATCTGTAAATCAATTTTCAGGACTCCTGACACCTGCTTCTAGATTCTGCATGTTGCCAAAAACCTACACACATAAAAATAAAATAAAATTTAAAAAATAGTTGAAATAAAAATAAGGAGAGAACCACATAATTTAGTAAATAGGGATAGATAAGATAAAGTAAGAGCTGGCCAATAGTTCTGACCTATGTAATTTTCACATATCCCATAATGGGAAGAGGGATAAAGACTGACTGTCAACATCATACTGTACATTTAAGTAACATGGAAAAAATATAACCCAGAGTCAAAATTTTAATGACCTCGTACATCGAGCCATAGACTTAGATGAGAAAAAATCATGTTGACAATTTTCAACTACTGTTTAATATATTGGAGCAATTTTCATGAATGACTACACCATAATGCTATCACTTGCTCTTTCTAATACCTACTTCTCATATCATTATCATCTTCCTACACCTCCTCCTCTCCCTCCTTCTCCTCTTCCTGCTTTCTTCAAGACAGTGACACTGTGTAGCTACCTTGAAACTTCCTATGTAATCCAGACTCCCAACACTCTCACCTCAGTTTCTGCAAATCACAATTGTTTGGATTATAGGTATGCCCTCCAGGGTGATCCATTACCTCTTGCCCTTTGATACCACTGGCAAGAACCAACACTGATGTCCGTTTTACGATGTTAATGTGAACATCTCTATTGTATTTGATGTTGTTGCCTTTCTTTGATACCCTTATTTCCTATTTTCTGATTTTTTTTTTCCTTAGGGATACCTAACCCTTGGGTCTCTTGTGAAAAGTAAATGACAGTTCTTGTCTCTTTGCTGTGGACTTCTAAAGCATTCTACAACTAACCTCCCACCCCTCTCTATATACTGTACCCTATTGATGATCTAATTTTAATCTGATTGTTGACTGTTTCCTAATGGAAACACAAACTAAGACCATTTCTGTCATGTTATCTTCCTTTCTATTCTCGGCTTCATTTATATTGCTCTAAGTTGAGACTTAGAAGTAAGTTAGTATAATCACTAAAACAAAGAACAAAGGCTTTATGATAATCCTTAACTCCTCAGAGCTCCTCTCTTGCCCTCCTCTCCAGCTGCTTGACCAATTTCTAGGTATAGTTGGGTTTTCTGAGGTATGACTCATTAGAAAATGGGATCTATTCTAATGGAAATCCAGTTCTTGGGATTCAGCAACACCTTGAAAAGAAAATTGCTTTGTTTTACAACACAGACAAAATAAGCTTAATGGTCTCTAAAAACACCAAATAAAGAAAGAAATAATTGCTTCATCTTGCTGAGGGTAGTGATCTCTGAAATTGGGTAAAATAAAACAAATTGGCTACTCTTACCAACATCATCACACAGCAGATCTACAAAAGAAGAAAATAACTCTCAACCTATAGAAGAGAATTCAGCTTCAAATGTACATGTGCTCCCTGCACTCACTGCTTTAATATTAGATATATGGCTTGCTTATCTATGGAAACACACAATGAACTTTCAGTGAAGTACAGTATGACTAAGAGAACCTAGGAATTTAGTATCATATGAAAATAATTTTAAAAAGCCACCCTGTTTGGGTAAATGTCACTTTAAAGACCACAATTAAATCTAACTACAATGAAGAGATTTACTTAAAATGAGCTTGAGGCAAGAAATTATTTTCATTATTGCAACTCACTTGTCTGTTTGAAAAGCAATTCACTGCCTGCACTGACAAACAATGACACTGGATGTTTATAACTTTTGTAATGTGATCCTTTATACATTTGTCAAATACTGTATATAGAAAAGAAGGAGGAGGAGGAGGAGGAGGAAGAAGAGGAGGAGAAGGAGAACAAGAATAAAAGGAGAAGGAAGCAGCTTGTAAACAACCCAACCAAAATATCTTAAAATTTTCTATAGATGAGAAAGAAAATTTGTCAGCATTCTACAGCATAATGCTACATGGAATAGACAATGTTCTTTTAATAATTAATGTAAGTTTAGAGACTTCATGTTCATCTGTTTTATGCTCTCATCTTCCAAACAAGTTATAAAGTTCTTCTGAGAAGAAAGTGATCTGTTCTTTATTTTTATAGCATGACTATAGTCAGTAAACTAATATCTAGTACAATGCTGCAGGCACTAAGTAGTTTACCAGTGAAAAAACAAAATTAGACGTTTGCTTTGTATGTTGTGAGCTTCAAACCACGAAAAAGCCTCACGAGTTTAGCTCAAATGAACCCTTAAAGTTTTTTAATGAGAATAAATTAGTTTTACAAATGCACATACAGATTGAACATAAAATCCACTGTCTTCAGGGACATCATTTCCACAGACACATAATTAATTATTGCCATGAAATACAATATAAATAATGTACATTCACATTCCTCACATTTTGAAATGAGAGTGCAGATTCTGTTGATTCCTGCCACCTGACAACTCAGAGCTGTCCAAATCAAAGGCAGGATTTTCATTACAGAGCAATCAGGCTCTAATTAGGGCTGGCATTTTACCCATCACCTTCTGTCATACCATTGCAGCTTGTCCTCTTGATGGCCCAGAAGAAATCTGGGTGGAGAAAAATAAAATAAAAATGACTCCTGAAAAAAAAGTGAAATTTAAAAAGAAAGAACATCTTGATACAAGTATGACTAAACCAAAAGATTTAAAATGTATATATATATTTCAACAGATAAGTTAGCAATATTAACCATAATTTTAAATTTAAAAAAATTGTTTCACTTCCCCTAAATAGAAATCCAGTTTATTATTTTTATAAAACCACTTCAAAAACTTTATTTTTCCAATTTAGGTTTCTTTCTAAAATTTCAATAAACCAACAGATGTCTTAATTCACATATTCACCACGTTGATACTTGAAACCCAGCATATACAAATGGAAGTTATCCAGGGTACTCTTGAAGCCTTCTTCCATATTCCCCTGTGGGTGAACAGCTTTCCTGCCATAGACTACCATTCTTGAAACTTTAAATTTAATGAATCATAAAGCATAGTGTATGTAGTCTTTAAATTTTAAATAATGTCATATCTAGTACCAAGATAAAATGAGAGATTGAAGAACTAAGGGAAATTGACATTTATTTATTTATTTATTTATGTGCACACTCATATATAAGGGTCTGAGTGTGTACATATGTCACATGCACCAGAGGGCTACACTTGGTCTAACTTAATTGATAATTACCTTAAATATTCAACAGGTTCTCTTGCTTCACCTGCAGCTCATCTGTTCGACTGAGTTAACTGGCTAATAAGACCTATGAATCCCCCTGAGCCCACATGCATGAATATACTCAGTACTAGTGTTTGATACAGGTGCTAGAGATCCAAATGCAGGTGCTTGTATGCTAGGCACCTCAACAACTGAGCTAGCTCCACAGATCAGAATTGACATTTTTAACCTATAAACTTCAAGAGAGGAAATTTGATACAGGTGGATTGGTTAATCATTGAAATATATAATCACTTTGAATTATACAAGTGATTTCCTCAGGTGTCCAATCAGAGATTCTTTTCATACATTCAACCCTGAATTCTACTTGACCTGCTCCATTTATGTCCACAAACACTTCCTTATCATCTACTCTCTGGCCTATGAAATGATCCTATAACTACTCAAAGTCAAGAACATTTCCCACCTTATTCTAAGCACAGTGGTACAAGGAAAGTCCCTGACTTCACAGTGTTGAGTTTTCCTGAAGAAGCACTTTCAAAACTTCTCTGTATATGGAAAACCGAACTAAGAGATATCCAGTAAAAAGAAAAGTCAGAGGTGTATTCTGCGATTGTACTAAAAAAAAAAAATTGTGGTAGAGAGATGTAGTTTACTTGGAGTCTGAGACACAACAATGACAACAGAATCCTTTTTATTGTCTGTCCAAGTAGATTTCTTTGTGTTTAGGATACAATTTGCTATTTGTACAACTGACTTACACAATTTACTCCAGGTCTTTAATTTAAGAACATTCTCTTGAGTCACACATCTATAGAATTTGAGATTACTATAGAATAGAAGAAAATATTTCAACAAAAAAATTAACAGAAGGAAGATATTACAGAGATAAAAATTAGACACAAAATGTAAGACTATTTCAAGGAATAGTCTTCTCTCCCTCTCTCCGTCTCTCTCTCCGCCTCCCCCTCCCCTCCCCCACCCCCTCCCCCTCCCCCTCCCCCTCCCCCTCCCTCTGCCTATCTTGGCCTGAGAGAACACAAGCCAACAAAGAAAGTTAAGGTAGGACTTCTAATTCTCATAGTTCTCAGTTGCTTTGAGCCATCACAACAGGTGTGGCAATTCACCGAGCTGTTCAACACACAATACCAGGGGAGAAACATAACAGGAAGGGACCTGGGCAAAAATGTACCCCAACACACACAGGTGTACTTCTTCCAGTCAGACCCCATCTTCCATCCATGAAAACATAGCCATGTTCAGTATTGGCCACATGTATGTCAGACGCATTTCCAGGAAGCCTAAGATGGAGTCCCTGTAAAATCTCTGAACACTTAACCATCTATTCATTCCACTCCAATAACGTCATAGACACAGCTGTCCCACATGGTTCTGATAGCTACTATTCTACTGCTAAAGAAGAAATATATGCCATCTTTTTCCTACTGAGGCCCTCAGTTAATGTAACTTTTCTATTGCCCCTTCTTTTGTGTTTATGGACGAAAAGCTGCTGTACACCATGGACTCAAACTTAATGAGAAGCAGAGAAACACTTGATTTTAAGGATACTCGGTGGAGAGTGTAGAGAGAAGCTTCCTAAAGCACAAGACACACAGATGCTGAGAGATTCCAAAATCATGTGTAACAAGTAAGAGAAGACATTTCCATGATTGGTTCTGCAACTGTTTAGCTTTGTGGGGTGCGATGGGTGGGAAACCTGGGGAATCACTTGAAATGTCTCTCTCCAAAGTGTATAGTTCTCTCTAGGGTACACGTAGAGGGAAATTTTCCTCAACAGAAACCTGGAATTTGCATTTCTTTTTTTTGCTTTCTCTCCAAAGCAGGATAAACTATCTTAAAATTGAGAAGAGGGTGCAATAGAAAAGGGCCATCAAGTCTAAAAACTTTTTAATCTTCAGGACCCACATGATGGGAAAAGACAACCAACTCACTCTCACATAGTGACATGGTACACATGCATAAATACACACACACACACACACACACACACACACACACACACGTAACTTTAAAAACTCTAGAAACCAGAAAACAATGTGAGTACAAATCCAGAGGGTAAATATCTGCATCTGCAGAGCTTTCATCTAAACTTGAATATTTTCAAATGAAGGGCAAGCAGACACTTAAGGGAACTCAGCAGCTTGAAGCTAGGCCAGCAGTTGTGCAAGGTCAATGAGTTAGTGCCTGTGGGATGCTGTGTGCTTAATAGACCAGATACAGGGGACAACATTTTGGGGTCATGCTGCAAAAGTGGTTTTGCCTCTTGAGTCATAAGGGACATGCCTGATCCAAAACATTGATGAGATGTCAAAGTCAGAGGCAGGAGGATGTGCTCTATACGTCTTGTGGTGTTCAAAGGATGATGAGAGCAGCTACCAGCCACCATAGGTCATCACTAGCCTCGCTGCTGGGCGGAGATACTTAGACCAAGGAGGGGTGCTGACCTTGATGATTACTGTGCAATAAGCCTTGACTTTTATAACCTTGTTTATTCAAATGCTCTGATTTCTACTGGGGAGGGCAATAAGAGAATTGCCTCAATTCATTTGCTCCATAGTTAAGCCCTCTGGCAGGGAACTGGACATTAGTACATATCACACTTAGCAGGAAGATGGAAATGCATTATGTCTTCATAGCCGACTGGAGTTTTAAATTCCCTGTTGCATCTGTTATTCTCCATATGCCTTCAAGAGCTTCATTACTTTAAACCTCTTTAATATTGCTTGTAAGATGAAATTAAATCAAGTTTCTCAGGTCACATTAAATCTTATTTTAAATGTTTTGTTTGTTAGAAAGCACATACTGACTCTTTCTGGACCATCTACACTGCTATAGCAATGTGATTACCATATGTTTAGATTTCTATTAGGGATTAATAACTAGTTTTAGAAAATCACTTCAAAAAAGGGAAGAGTTAGAAATTAATTTGTTTTTAAAAGACTATCATTTTCATTCTGTGATGCCATGACAAAAGACCACAGAATGGTCAGCTCAACAGCTGCCTCTAAGGCTACAAATCTAAGGTTGAGTGTTAACAAGGTTTGATGCTGAAGCAGCCTCTCTTAGATTAAAGAAATAACTTCCCTGTGTCCTGGAATGGCCTCTTGCTATGAATCTGAGAAGAGAGACAAGACAGAAGTGGACAGAGAAGTGAGATGACAGAAAAAAAGATAAAGAAGAAACAGGACAGTCAGAAAGGGGAGGAACACAATGGAGAGAGATGGAGACAAAGAGAGAGTGAAAAGAAATAGAAACAAAGAGACAGCGCATGGCAAGTGGGAGCGTGATAGAGCAAGCATGGCAAAATATGAGAGAGATGAAGAGACAGACACAGAGACAAAGAGAGAGGAAGAGAGACACACAGACTGACAGACTGACAGACAGACAGACTGACTGACTGACTGACTGACTGACTGACTGACTGACAGAGGAAGAGATAGAGGAGAGAGAGATTCTCTGGCTTCTCTCCTGATCCAATTAGAGACCCCCAAACTCATGACCCCATCTAATCCTAATTACCCTAATTCTCAAATACCATCATAATAAGGAAGACAGGCTCAATGTGCAAAGGGATGAGAAGATGCAGATGCTTCATGCATAGTAATCCTTCAACAGAACTTTCAACTTCAAAATGCTCCACACAGGTTTTCCCCTTTGTTGTGCCCCATTTTGTGAACCCCAAAAGACCAAGAAGCCAATTCCAATATAATCACACTAGGGTCTTTATTCAGGCTTGAGCTTGGGTTACACTGCCATCTCTGACACTGGAGGTTGGGGGAGTGGTGAACTCTCAGCAGGACAAGGTTGTGTAGGAAATGGCAAGATATCAAGGGAGTTTCTAGCCTGACACACATCTGATTGGGCTATTAACCTGGAGGTATAGGGTTTTGGGGGAGTAACCTGGAAACTGGTGCTAGAGTCAAGTTTGTTGGGGAGTAACCCAGAAATTGGTGCTAGAGAGTTCAACCTAAGGTCAGGTTCTCTAGGATGGAGTCTGAACCCAAGATCTGATCTCTCACCTTGATGTGGGATCTCTGGTATAATTTCACTGGCTGTTTGTATTCCCAATAGACCTGTTCTACTATGGACTGTGCAGCTAGCATATGTTGTGCTTCGGTGTATGCGTGAAGGGAACAAACTTTAATATAGGTTATACAACTGACTAAAATCTGTTTGTTATTTTCATTGCAAACTGCCCATTCTACACAAGTAAAATTTACTTCATGGTGAAGCATGGTTGATGAAAATTTATTGTGGTATAATATCTAAATGATTGATGTGACAACTATGGCCTTTTAATAATATATGTACAAGTGACATATTATCACATCTTAAACATTATCTTATGAGCATCATGTTATATGTGAAATTTTAATTTGGGGACTTCACAAGCAGTCATTCCAAGAAAGGAGGAGTAAAGAGTAAAATCCTAAGAGCTCAGAAAAAGTTCACTTTTGGGCTCATTTTGTGTATCTGACACATGGCTGCATAAGGCCCCCTTCGAACCATCTGCTGGGGAAATAGCACAATGATGAATAAATAGGTTCATCATTAGGAACCTTGCCTGGTTTTCCCTGAGCAATTTTCCTAATGCCTAGGGTGCAGGAGCCCAGTCTATAAAGTCAGGTTCTAGAGATCTGCCTTAAGATAAAGCACCTTCTTTCTGCTTTGGATGAAATTAAATAGATGGATGGATGGATGGTTAGATGGATGGATAGATAGATAGATAGATAGATAGATAGATAGATAGATAGATAGATAGATAGATAGATAGTAGATGGTAGAAATGGATAGGAGAGAGAGAGAGAGAGAAAGAGAGAGAGAGAGAGAGAGAGAGAGAGAGAGAGAGAGAGACAGAGAGAGAGACAGAGACAGAGAGAGAGACTATGTATCTGTCTGTCTCTGTTTTTTACTTTATTTATTGGGTCTGTTTGGTTTTGTTGCTGGCCAGAATACCACTTCTGTCTCTTGGAGATCCTATGTATTCCACCCTGTGTCATCCTGGAACTGTCTGCCTATTCTGTCCATAATTTCCTATGGCCAGGTCTCATATTCAAGGACCAGTTTATCTTGGAGCAATGTTAAAGATGATGGAACCCACTTTTGTTGATCTTCATGATGACTTGAAGATTTTTGCATTTGTACTTAATACTCAGAAACTGAAGTGTGAAGGGTAAGGTTTTACTTGCAAGTACTGATTTCATCAAGAACATAAAACCTTCAGAAAACTTTATGAAATTTAAATATTGCCTGTAAGTTAAAAAATAAAGCTTCTTTTATTGAATAGTAATTTCTTCTTAAAAATGGGGAATGACTGAGAAAAGACTTGAGTGCCAGCATGATTCAGCAGCTATCTGGGTTTTGTTCCAGGAAGGATCATTAGAAAGGACCAACTCTGAGTGTCAAGTACATCATGATGAGACTATGTTCCATGATTTTCAAATTATCGAGTTTTACAAGTTGAATTTATTTCCTTGCAGGAACTCAAGAACTCAAGCTCTATCCTTGCTGATACTCATCATGACAAATTAACCCAAATATATGAGAAGTCTTAGTGCTAATGACATTTGTCACTAACTTTCCAAACTGATTTTTGTGAACATGGCATTTCTCTATAGCAGGAATACTTGGTAGCAAGGAAAGAGTTTGTGTGATCTGGGTATAATAAACATCTTCTCTCTTATATTTGACTTACCTATACCCCAAGTCCAACTCATTCCAGGCTTAGTTAAGCACCATAGGGACCCAATAAGTTTCTGGCAATGCATTGTGTTTCCTAGGCACTGTGTAAATTATTTAATTCCCCAGGCATCTAGACCTTCTTCTGAAAAATGGGGGTCATGATATTAGCTATTACATAGTTACAGCCACAAAAGGGCCAAGTAGAATTCTCTAAAACGACTTTATGCCCTTCAAACTAAGCATGTGCTTGCAGAAAAATCAACTGGACCCATTAGAAAAGAATTGCTTCTCAGTACAGTATGCATGTGAGGAAGTAAGATCTTACTCCAATTTCTGGTTATACAAATGAATAGAACTGCTGACATTTACTTCAGAAAGGTTTTATTTCTGAAGAAGGCAGAAGTTAAAGAAAAATGAATTTCTTATAAAGATTAAAATTCTAAAATGCCCAGAGAAAGTGTATATATAAGTTGCTTTCAAACTCGTAAGAATTACTCAGTAAAGTATAACCATACTATACTGTAAAGGTGCAATCTTAATCATTCATACAATCTTCTATTTCTGATGAAAGATTTGTGGGTACATAGGAATGTAAACAAATAGACATATTGATAACAGGATTTCTTCAATAAACTATACAATTTTCTGCACCTGCCTGCCTAGAGAACAGTTCTATGTAAAGGCAGTTCTATGTGCAAAAGTATCCCTCACAAGTCTTGGTTTGCACATGTGCATGTCTATACATTATCTCAGACAATTTATCATACACTTTTCTCTCTGTCCAACATTGTTGGTGATGCTTCCACTGGCAACAACATGCTTTTCATTCTTTAAGATTTTTCTTCTGAAACCCCCACTGGACATCCCTCTGGCACTTCCTTCCCCTTAAGTATCTTCTTCCTCTAAATCTTCACCCATCTTTTGATCAGCCAATGGAATGTGCTCTTGCAGGAAGATACTTTTTGTTTTCAGACTTAGACTGCTGTCTTTATGTGCTTCAGTCTTTCAGCTGCACTCTACATTGGCAAATTTAGCCATTTGTATCCATATATGCATAATAGGTGTGTGCACACTTAATATGCACATAAGTGCACATACAATATGTGTATAAATAAGTTACTTATATAACATGTGTGCTATATATGTACATAATTAATAGATTTACATGGACTTATATGCATATGTATAATTACTATCTCCCCTTTCCATATTTATTGCTGGGTACCTGTACTCAAAATAACCCAGAACTAGACTACTCATATGCCCTCTGTATTTATACTATACATATTTCTCAGTTTCCAAGATCAGTGGAGCAAGGATCTGGGTCTCTGGGTGTCTCTTCCCCTCTACCTATTTAGCCATGTTTTACTACTTTGCCTTCTCAAGGCTCTTCAAGTGATTCCATTGTCCCTGATGTACTAACCTAATGAAAACTCTACAGGACTACCAAAGACAATTTTAGAGGCCATAGATTAAATCTCTTTGCCCCCATTTTCTGTTCCGAGTCATTGCTATTCTGGAAGTAACTCTCTCCTCTGTTTTATGATTATTTCTCTAGCAATGTTACTCATCATGCTTCATAGCAATGGTCCTCACTGGAGGTGCTGGATGCTCTTTTCTGTGTAACTGGCTTCCTGTCATAGTGATGAGATGAGGCTATGCAATTAGCATCAAGGCCAAGGATATCAAGTAGTGAGCAGGTGTCACACATGCTCTGATCATAATTTTTAAAAAGTACCTTCCACAAAGTCCAAATACATGCTGATTTTTTCCAAGAATGCATTTACATTGCACTTTGTTTTTCTGGAAAATGCTGTTTAGTTTTGAAAACTGAAATTGAACATCATCAAAACTATCCTGGCATTTACGTCATAAATATGACACACCTCCATTGACCTGTTTCTGAAGCTGGCACAGTCAATTATTATATCTTTTAGATTCTTATCATTTCATCATTTCTTAATAAGATTATATTAAAATATAAACCCAGTGAAGACAACGTCATTTTCTTTAAAATGACTCCTATATTCACCATATTATAGTAAAAGTATCTAACTAATTCTCACATTTAAGTGAGGGATATTTATATGGTCTTCTTATATGAAGATGAAGAAAATTATCAAACATGTTTTAAATATCAGAATATTATCTGGTAAAGGTGAGACAATATCACTTCAAAAGGTGGTCAACCTTGTATGAGCAACCTCTTCTAGGATTTCTGGATTCACTTCTCCCAGTGGCCATTCTTTCTCTTCAATTCACAATTCAATCATAATAATGCAAACTGCTGGTAATTTTCCACTACACAGTATTCTTTTCCACTATGTGGAAGACTTCACTCATCCTGTAGACTTCCTGGAAGACCTTTACTCCATGACTCTATTTGGCTAATGTCCATACCAGTAGCAAGGTTACTTAGCAATTCTGCATCATCAGCCTTTTCTTGCTTGGTTCTGCATAACCAGAAAGAAATTCATAAAAGAAGCATACTTTTTACCTCATCATATAGCCAACATCAGGGGAACATTATCTGTAATAATTTTCTTTCACTTTGTGGTTGTGAAACCCACAGGGCAATGCCCACAATAGAGCAAAGTAAGGGATTACATCAACCAATACAATAGACTCTTTATGAAGAGTTTAATTTATTTGTTAAAAAAGTATTACAGTCAAAGCAGAATAACATTCAGATTTTACTCTGAAATGATATATACAAATTATACATAAAAGCAATAAATTATCATCAAATATTACTGGTATGATCCTTATTTTTTCAACTTCTATAAATTCTAGAGCTTTAAGAAAGCTAGATTTTTTAAAATTTATGTTCATTTATTTTCAGATTCTTCCTGCTTCTCCAAACAAATTGTAAAATGCTGGCAGATCCTGCCTAACATAGGGACAAATAGTACAAATATCTAGAAGAAGCTTGGAACTAATCCCGGGAAGTAAAATCAATAGCTTCCAGTAGGTAATAGGAAATAAAGGACATTTAATATACATTTTCATGTATACAATTTTATAACAACTTCTTCCCATATAAACACACTGGAACTAAAATGAAACAGTAGTAGAAATGGTACACAGTAGTAGTAAAAGTGGACATTAAGTCAAATAAAATAAATTACTGAATGTATTTAATTTTTCTGAACTTCCTTGATGTGTGCACTATAATTTTCTGATGATACACTTACAGTTTGCACTGTGTTTTTGACTGATGAGCTAGTCTACATAGTGACGTTTCAAAATTCAGTTGTGGAAAACACAAAGGAAAAAGAAAGAAGACAATTCTGGAAGAGAACGAGTTTTCCTTGTTTCTACATAAGATACTTGAACATTGGAGAAAAAAAAGGAATAGGAATGCTCTCAAAGGAATATGAACATAATTCTGGGGAAAACTCTCCACAAATTCAAAGGGCCATCTGTGCTGGGAGTGTAACTGCAGACTTTTCTACTCATGTCCCCGTTCCTGAAATAACCACTCTTAGATGAATTCTTTATAAGGGAATGCTTAGGCCATAGGCTTGGGCTTGTTCCCTCACTATCTCTTAGCTTAGCCCACTTATTCTATGAGAACCACAGGGCTGAGACCCTCTCTTTCAGTTCATGTGTCTGTCTCCTCAGAGTTTGGGGCAAATCTCTTCACGGGCCCGACTCTACCCAGAGTTCATTTCTCCCTATCAGAACTCCCACCTCTTATTTTCTGCCTCAGATAATAGGCCATCAGCTTTTTATTGACCAGTGATGCTTCCACACAGCACATAAGAGATTCTCTCTACAGGAAGCAAGAGTAGAACTGGCAAGAAGCCATAGGAAAGACCTTGACTGTGTACCAAGGCCCATGCATGTATGTGCCTATCAACAGTTAGAACTCCTCGACCAACATTTCCATAGGTATCACAAGAGACCATACCAACTGCATTCTCCATTGACACCCAGTAATGCCTCTATTCTTACCAAAAGCTTCAGTAGCTTTGGCACAACAGAGAGATATTTGCTTTCATTGAGAAATATGGCTAAGTCTACCCATTCCCTTGTTATTCTGAATATCATTCATAGGAATATAAGGTCGGAACTAGATCATGTGGTTGATGGTGAAAAGTCACACATCTCTGGGATGACAATTAAGAAACTCATCCACTGCCAACTTTCAATATAATCTCCAAGACCCATGACTCATTCCATTTACATCAAAATTGTGGGAACTTGGTTTGTGACTGTCAGAGCCAAAGTAAGTTTCTACCTACCTAATCAGCTCCCTCTAAAACCCAGAGATTTGTCTATTAACTGACACTTCTCTTTGAACCAGAAATAAAACAGAAAAGGACCTAACTTGACAATGTCAGGATTGGAGTACAAAGATACTCCTCCTGCTCTAAGTTTATATCGTTCCTTTCTGAGGAAGAAATATTAACACACTTACATCCTATATAATATCTACATTGATGCCCATTGTATAAACAATGATCCAGAATAATTTTCTGAACCAAGCTACCACGTATGCAAATCTGATTTCACAGCATAGACTTTGTTCTACATAATTTTCTACTTCATCAGAAAATGTCAGTGCATTTTATGGAGGGAAAATGGAATGCATAGTATTGCACTTGCTGTGTACAACCTGATGAGATTTCTCAAAGACCACACAGAGGGTGGAGAGAGAGGGAAAGAGAGACAGACACACACATATAAGAGGGACAAGAACATTTTGAAGGATGTTAGAAATTTCATCATATTATTACAGTGTCCATCCAAAGCAAATGGCTGGTTTTTCAGAGCAATGCAACCAAGTTTGTCTTGAGAGAATATTATTTTAACTTTAATACTTCTGACACTTTGTAGGCAGTCTATTAATTTTTTACCTTAATAAATAACTGTCAATCAGTATAACATTCACTTCATCACTGCTTAAGTCTCGTAGCCACATGTCAAACTTCACCTGCTCATTGTTCAGATAGCATGTAGTGGATAAAAACTTGAGGACAAGATTCTTGGAGATGACACATTAATTCAGGGTCAGATAATTCCTTGATGGAGGAGCTATGCTGTGCAATGTAGATGCACTTATCAAAGCACCATATCTGACTTCAGCCTTCTGAGTTTCCATTCAAATCCTCCTCTGTGTGTGTGTGTGTGTGTGTGTGTGTGTGCGCGCGCGTGTGCGCACACATACACATGTGCATGCACACACACATTTATGTTCAGATGCTTACTTATGTACATGTGTGCATGTATATGTTTGTGCAAGCCACAGAACAAGTTCAGCTGTTGTTCCTTAATGCTATGTATGTTGTTATTTAAAACAAGGCCTCTCATTGACATTGTGGTTAAGTTGTGGTTAACCCTGTGGGTTAAGTTGTCTATTCATTGAGCTTTAGCAATCTGCCTGTTTCCAGCTATCCAATACTGGAATATCAAGTATGTGTCACCACATCCTTGTGTGTGTGTGTTTGTGTGTGTGTGTGTGTGTGTGTGTGTGTGTGTGTGTGTAATCTCAGGTACTCATGCTTGGAAGGCAAGCACATCTCTGACTGAGCTATTATCCCAGACCTCACATCTCCCAATTTTGGCTATTAAAAGTCTCCTGGGTTATGAAATTACCCCCTGCCTTGGGTGAAAATCACTGCTAAAAAGCAATTAAGAACTATGATATAACAATGAAGCTACTTTCTTTGTAACTAGATCTAAAAGGAAAAGACAAAATTGATGAAATGAAAGAAGTCTCTAAATGAGAAGGCACATTACCATAGATACTCTCTTCTTATTAGAAAACACATTATAAAATTGGAAAAATAACATCATCTTGATAGACCAGGAAAGAAAATGGTTACTTTGATTTACCACAGAATCTAAGTAAAAAATTGTGCTAGAAGAATCATTACCCTGTCTATGAAGATATAAAAATGGCTTCATTCTGGATTCAGAGTCAAATGGGATTGCCACAGTTAATGCAGTCATGCTGTGCTGTGCTTTAGAGGCTGTGGTGTGCAGTTACTTGTTTATAAAACTTGTCATAGTACAGAAACAAAACCAAGAATAATCAGTGTCCAGCTTATGATTTTAAGTAAATTTTTAAACTCTGGATAAGTGTCCTAGTCAGGGTTGGGGAGGAAAGGGTTTATTCAGCTTACACTTTATGATCACAGTGCCTCCCTGGAGGAACTCGGGACAGGAACTCAAGCAGGGATGCAATCTGGAGGTAGGAGCTGATGCATAGCCCGTGGACCTTGTTGGCTTGCTTTCCATGGCTTGCTCAGTCTACTTTCTAATAGGACCTAGGACCACCAACCCAAAGATCATACCACCCACCATGAGCTGTATCCTCCCTCAATGATCACTAATTGAGAAAATGTTTTACAGATGGATCTTACGAAGGGTTCTCCTTGTTGTCAGAGCGCACTGTTTCCACCACTTTTAAAGAACATTGAGGAACAGGTGCTTCCTGCTTCTTGCATTTCTTCATTTTATCAAGGTCTCAATAAATTTGTTAGGTACAATTTATAATTTCAGGAATTGCTAGCCCACCAATGGCATCTTCAAAATACTCAAAGCTATAATCAGAAGAGCTGGTAAGATGCTCTGCATAAGCCTGGTGGCCTGTGCTTAATCCCCACAAATAGCATGGTGGAAAGTGATAACTGATTTCCATAGCTGACCTCTGACCTCCATGCACACATTATGGCAGATACATGCCAGCAGCATCTCTCCTCTCTCTCTCACACACACACACAATAAATAAATAAAATTAAAAGCTTACAAGCAGGACAATATAATATGTGCAATTCAGTACACAGTGAACACGTGTAATCCTTTAGCAAAAAAAAAATAGTTTTAAAGTTTCACGAGAGGGGTAAAATATCGACTCAATATGGATGCCCTCAGAGAAGGACTCTAGTCTGCAGAGGCTTCTTCAGACTAGGGCTGGATTTGCCATAGCTGTTCCATGTAGCCATGGAGAAGTCCTTAAAGCTCTGCACGTGTTTCCCTGCCCTGGAGAACAAGGAAAAGTGATATCTCCTAATGCAAGTATACTGGGGCTTAAATAGAATCATTGCCACTAATACTCTCAGACTTGGAAGGCTCTGTCCCTAAATCCAACTCAGATATTTATGAACATATATTGAACTCATTATTATTTCTACTTTAATCCACTCTACCTGGCTCACACTGATTTGCCTTCTGAACAAAGGAAGAATTAAGTGGGGTCTCTCCTTGCTGCAGATAGATTACACCATAAAGTCATGAAAGGGATTTTCATGAGCCACAAAGGGGAATTGAGAACCATTATGGTGCAGTGGTGCATAGACAGATCAATATTTTTTGAAGCCAAGGATTTCTTTGCTTCTGACAATTTTTATCAAATAGGAAAAATATGACTATGAATTGAAAGGGCTCCTGTTTCTTGGCTCTTCTGTGAGCAGTTGCCTTTCAAAATGTACAGTGTCGGGCACTGGGTAAGAAGCACATTAATCTGTCAGCATTAAACACTGGTAAGAAGAGCACTAAAACTTAGAAATTGTGTGCTTTTCTAACTGAAGATGGAGGTCTGGAGGTAAGGTACTTAGCTTACAGTCAGAAAACACTGAGTTCAATTCTCGGGACCCCACTAAACTCAGTGTGGTGATGTATGCCTGCAACTGTAACACAAGGCAGAACAATCAGAAATTTAAGGTCACCCTAGGTTACATAGCAAATTCAAGACAGCCTGGGCTACATGGCTACATGAAACTTTGAGGTGGGGACAAAGGGGGGGGGGGTTACTGAAGGAACAGAGCATATGTACTTGAATGTCTTCCAGCACATTCTCCTTAAAGGAGACAGTAAGTCCTTATCTTTATACATAGTGTATCTCTCTATCCTCATTCAAGAAGCTTCTTTTTCAGTAAATGATGATCAATGCAGAGAACCACCACTGTTCACCATGCAGAGAGGAAGAGCAAACATGTGTAGTGTGCAGCTCTAAATAGGAAAGTTATATCAAGCCCCTCTCCACAAAGCTTAAGAATCATCAAGAAAGAGGAGACAGAAAGACTGCAAGAGCCAGCGGTGACACCCACAACTGAACAATCAATAGCACTGCCACATACAGAAACTGCCAGTGGCTGTAACCGCATGTACAAGATCTGCACACTAAAGCAAGCCAAACTCCTGGAAACCGTGTAGGAGGTCCTCATGGTGTTGCACCCTAAGCCCAGGAAATTTTGGCGATTGATTTCTGCTGGAGGAGAGAAAATCCTCTTTCTTCAGGGAGGTGGTCCCAGACAGGCTATCTGTGGTGGCTAATTTTAGTTGGTCAACTTGAATACCTATGGAATCAATTAACACCTAAGATGCTGTGCAGTCATGTGAAGAATTTTCTTAATCAAATTAATTGAAGCAGGAAGACTCACCTTAAATCTGAGTCATACTTTCTAGTGGCAGCCCACACATAAAAGGACACAGAAGGAGGAAATTTAGCTTTTGCCTACTTGCCCTCATCCTCTCTGAAAAGTTTATCTATCTTATTGCTTCTGGAATTAAATCCGGCTTCTTCACGTTTCTAATGTAGAATGAATCTTCCTACTGTAGTTCTCTGGGAATACCCCAGTGCTAGATTTGGACTGCTCAGATATCTAGCCTTGTAGCGTGAACAACTCTTGGATTCTCAACCTTTTGCCATATGACAGTGAAGAGGTCAGCTCAGGAACTTTGGAAAGGTCATGGCAGTCATTCTGGATTTCTGACAAGGTTGAAGACATGTAGTCTCATAGCCAACCCATGCTATTTACTTTGGGAGAACAGATTTTAGAGGATGGTCTTCAACTGACATTCATTCTGAAGCAAGGACATAAGCCAGATTCATAACTAAGTCTTTTAGTTAGGAGAAATGACAGAGGTTCTGTTTAGTTGACAAAAATGATGGACTGGGTATTAGGTCTATCTTGTACCTTACTGATACAAATTGGTATAGTTATATTCTAATAGTATTTTGAGAGAAAGTTTTTATTTTAACAGAAAGGGTGATATGTAGCAGCATATTTTCCCACAAGTTGGGAGAAGCTAAGATGGGAAGAGTAAAAAAGAGGAAGAGGATGAAGGAGAGGAAGAGAAGGAGGAAGAGGAGGAGCAGGGGGAGGCAGAGATGTAGGAGGATAGAGAGCCATGCATGTATGGAGAGCAGTCCTGGGTAACAACTTATATCTAGGTTAGTTAATTGGGAAACACCTCCAATTGTGTGGGCATCTTGTTATTAAGCATTACCAAACATATAAAGCCTTTGATTAATCTTTAAGCATTAGGATCTCATTCACACCAGGTACTATGTGAATGGTGGGATGGTCTGGGCACAGCCCAGCCTTGTGGAGACAGTGTGGAAGATTGGCAGAGCCATCTCCCATATTGGCATCTCATGGGAGACAGGGCTGGTGTCTCTGGCCACCTGAGTGGGTGGCCTGAGCTGAGTGGCACCACCACTGCCACTCTTGGCCTCAGGCCTAGGATAGTTGGGAAGATGGTGGCTGATTAATAACAAGCAGATTGAGTGCCATCATTTTAAAATATTACATCAAAAATGGGACACTTGCCAGATGGGAGAGGCTGATTAACATTCCTCAGACCACAGGGGAGGGAGCCCAACTGAAGGTGAGGAATGCCCGCCAGAGCACATGGACACATTCTGCTGGATGGACCAACTCTCACCACCTACAGACAAGGGAAGTCATTGCCACCTCATTCCCTAAAAGGCCAATCAGTTTAAAAGTCACACTGTTCTGCCAATCATATTGTGCCTAGTCACTGTTTCTCTAGTTTACCCCTTACACTGTATATAAACTGACCAAATGAGCTTCCAGGGGTCACCATCCACCTTTGGTGTAGGACAACCCCAATGCATTGAATCATTAAAATTCCTCTTGCTCTCTGCATGGTTCACTCAGGGGGTCTCCAGTAAGCTAAAGCTCACAAGAGTCTTACAACAGCTGTTGTTGGACTCCCTGGACCACATCCTGTAGGGCTGTCTAATAAATCATCCTTTAATACAAAATTAAGTCTACCACCTATACTGCTAGAGAACCCTGACTAATATGCTCTCCATGCCCAAGTATATGGCCGTATACTCCTGTGCACACAGACAACACTAAGTTAACTGAATGAGTTTTCAAAAACAAAAATCAAAAGATAAACATAAAAAGTGTGTGTGAAGTTGGAAGGAACAGTTGTGGCATAGCAACTACAGAAGAGCAATGAAGGGTGGGTTTCATCGAAATGCACTGTATTTATGTATATAATTCTGAAAAAATAAACAATACCTTTAAAAAGGACGACATAGGAACTACAAATTAATTGGAACTACTTCAAGCTTGCTTTTTTTTTTATTATTATTATTGGCATCTGCTTCTCGTGGTTTCCAAACTTGAAAGCATGATACTGACAAGGTTGGGTCTGGAGAGAAGACTTTTCTTCTGTCTGTCTTCACACAAGAGGACAGAAGTAGGCTTGGAGTCTCTTGGTTTATAAGAAAAGTAGTTCCATTAAGAAGGTTCAGTTTTGACCACATCCAATCTTAACTGAGTCCCAGCTCTCCTCTCGGTATAATGGCATTTCGGGTTAAGATGTCAATATACGGGTTTAGGAATGTAGCAGGCATCATCCAGCTACAATTGAGATGCTATAATGTTTTAAATGGCGTCTTAGAAGAAAACAAGTATGAGTAAAAGTCATAGGCACACTACCAACACTCATGCTGTATAGGAAAGTTTTACTAAACAAACACAATATGGCCCAGGAAAAAGACTATGTATATACTGAGCTTCATCTGGAACAGAGAGCAGAAAGCTGCTATCAGCTAGTATGTGAACAGACCCAGCCCAGAGGATACGGAAATATTTCTGCATGAGCTGGCTTTTAGACTAGGGAAGAGGACTGAAGGGACTAAGTCACTGTCATTCACAGATGACTCTGAAAATCTAGCTGTGCTCCAGAGTGTCTTGTAAACATCATTGACAAGCTGCTGAGCCCCTGGTGGCCGTAATAAAACACTATCCCAGGGTCACTGGGAGTAAATAGTCACTAAGGGAGAGGGGATTTAGATATATATTTTTGTACCCGACTTCCCTGGTTGTTAGCCTTTGATTAAATCTCTCATCACTAAAATGACTTCCTACCTGGTAGCATCTGGAGAGGAAACTGTGTCTGTGGACACAGTGATAAAATGGGTTTATTTGCATTTGTCTGTCTCAATGTTGAAGTTTACTTTCGTTTTCCTATAATACTGATTATTGCTAAAGGACTTCCTTTAAATAGAAGTGAGGATATCATAGTAGGAAAAATGTAATTTGTCCCATAAAGTGTCATTTTAATTACCTGAACAGCTATCAGTGCTGGTGGTTACTGACTTTTGATTTCTTTTTTTTTCCTTTTTTTTTTTAATTTGATATTTTATTTATTTGTTGGGAGCCGACTTTTAGCAGAAAGCAGCTATTAGCTTTGCAGCCATCTTGAGCCATATACCCTGACATGAGACTTGTTTTTCAACAGCCTACGACAGCTGAAGCACACTCTGATACCCCACATATTTTGTTTTGCTGTTTACTGCCCCCAGCTGCAAGGCACACGTGGTATCCATGCCTGCAAGGCACACGGTGCACATGCTATCCACGCTATACACGCCTGTAAGGTGCACGTGGTATCCAAGCCTGCAAGGCCCACAGTGCATGTGCTATCCACGCTATAGACGCCTGTAAGGCTTATGTCATATCCACATCTGCAAGGCACGTGGTATCCACACACCTACAAGGCATGTGGCAAAAGTCTATAAATACCCCAGATTTCCCTTCAATAAACGAGACTTGAGACTTGATCAGAACCTCTGTCTTGTCTCCATTCTTCGTGTCTCTTCCCCTTTATCCCCACTCTCTCTCTCTCTTGCTAGACCCTGACCTGCAGACCAGAGCGGGAGCTTGGGCTGGGAAACAGTGGCCGCCAAGCTCGGAGTGGAGAGGGCCGCAACATTTATTTACATTTCAGATGTCATCCCCTTTACCCATTTCTGCCCCCCACAGAAATCACCTATCCCATCCCCCTCCTTTTTTTGCTTTCATACCATTTTAATTACATGCAAGTATTCAGGTCAGTTCTAGGTTGAGAAACTAACAATACGATAATAGATGGAAATAGTCAAAGAACAAGCAAGACAATAAACAAAGTCCCGTGATCACTTCCATGACCACTGTTTCTAAAGGCTTATCAGGATGACCAAAATATCTGAGCCTACTTCCCTGTCCTAGCCCAAAGTCATTTTCATGTCCAAAGCCTACTTCTTTGTTCTAGCCTAAGATTTAGATTCCTAATTATAATTACTTCTTTCTTCTAACCTAAGATTTAGATTCCTGCCTGAAATTACTTTTTTGTTCTACTCTAATGTCAGATTCCTGCCTGAAGCATACTTCCTTGTCCTCTGCCAATGTCAGATTCCTGCCAAGCAGCCCCAAAAGCTCTCCACATTTCTCCCCTTCTTATTTTATATACAAGACTGAGCCTGTCTTAGGTCATAAGGAAGACTTTTGATTTCTCTCTCAATTCTCCCCGGGCTTTCACACTGATGTAGCCATTTGTTGTCTGTAAACCCAGCAGCAGCTCTGGTTCAACACACATCATAACACTCATGCTGTCTGCCCATCACATACCCATTTTGCACAGCTCTAACAAACTAGTAGGAATCTGTGATCTTCCAGCTCCCTACCCTTTTTTTACCTGATGTACAACATCAGGTAAAATTGCCTGTTCTGGGTTTACTTTTGTAATATTTTTATTATTGTGTATATGTGTGCTTATATATCTGCATGTATATGTGTGGGCAGACATCACAGTATGCTTGGGGAGAACAGAGGACAATGTGCAGAAGTTGGTTGTTTCTTTTCACCATGTTGATCCGAGTAGCCAAACTGAGGACATCAGTCTTGGATGCAAGCATCTTTACATGCTGAGCCATCTTGCCTGCCCTCCCTGTTTTGTTTTGCTAACCTCTCTCTACTGCTCATTCCTTAAGGTTCATAAGGTTCATGTCATATTTTTCTTTTCAGCTGTTTCTAACCTCTAGTGTATTTTTCCTGTCTCAGCAGTGTTTAATTTGAGCAATACCATTCCTGTACAAAATATAGCTTTATTTCCTACATTAACCACTTTTCTCAGTTGTATGACCAAGTATCTAACAAGATGCTCCTTTAAAGGGTGGGCAGAATTATTAAGGTTTACAGTTAGGGTGGAGGGATATAATCTAACATGGCAGGGAAGTCCTGGAGGGAAGAGAATAAGACTGATAGCCACTGGGTTTGTGTTCAGAAAGCAGCAAGTGAAAAGCAGTAAGACTCAGCTATAAAACCTCCAGGCCCACTTCTAGTGTCTACTTCCTGCAGCAAGGTTCTACCTCCAGAAGAATCTACAGTGTTCTGAAGCCATGCTCCCAATGAGGACCAAGTGTTCAAATTCAGGAGCCCAGACACAATATATATTCAATAGCCGCCATCAGGTGATGCCACATCAGAGCTCTGCTTTTTCTTCAGATTCACACGCCACCAGAGCCTCATGCTACATAGACACAGGACAAGATGGCTCTGCAATTTTCTTACTGGGGCCCCTTCTCCTTTGACCTTCACCTCCTTAGCTCCCGTCACTTTGGATGAATGCCTCACTCCTCCCATGAAATACATTCTAGCCTTACTTGCTCAGCTGTTCCTTTGACCTTCACCTTTTTGCACTCCTGTAGAATTATTATTATGTTAATATTGATTCATGAAATTAGTACAATGGCAGTTATTCTTTATCCAGCTAATTCCTCCAATCACCATACAGAAAGACGAAGATTTATTAAAGTTTCCTTGAGCCAAATACTGAGTTACTATTATTCTCTTTCAAGCCTCAAAGCTACCCAGGCTTCGTCCCAGAAAATATTCTCATCTTACTTGAATTTTCTTATCCTTTCCTGATTCTGCTTTTTTTCTCCTGATATTTCTTGACCTCCCTCAAGACCCCCCTTCCTCACTTCCTGTCTCTTTCTCCATGCTTCCTAGAATCAATGTCCCACCTATTCCCTCTACAGCTCTGTGTTGGCTCTTTGGCTCTTAGTCCAAGGCAGAGAATGGATAAGGAGCAATGTTTATACAAACTTGACACAGGAGCTTCTAAGAATAAAACTAACCAAGTCATGTCTGGATTGAAACAAGAGATAAGGACAGGGAAACCAGCATTTATATGACACAAGGGTAAACTTCACGCATCTACAAGAACATTGCGGCTACACCCTCCCATAATACAGAAGCTGAATTTTAAATTAACACTAAAGTTTCTATGAATCTAATGATTGCACTTGGCGGTTCTTTGTTTTATTTCATTTACTCTTTAAGTAGTTACTAGTACAACTTTAAACTTTCTTCAGAAGTTGAAAAAGGAATATTAGGACAGGACAGAAATTTCAAGGAACCAAATGATCCAATATAAAACCTGTTCGATCATCGAGCTCAAGTGAGCAAAGGAGCTCCTTTGTCAAAGGATGGTTATCAGCTGAGTTTCCAGTCATTGTCCTATACCTAATCACTCTGAAAAATCGCACATAAAAACGTCTTCTAGTGTTACCAAAAGCACAAAAGCAACAAAAGACTCATGGAAAAAGGCAATTATTCTCCTAATCCTTCCTGGTTAACTGCAATCCTTCAGTGATTTTCTTCGGCTCTGTTCAGGTGTCAGAATGACAAACCTGCCAATGATTAAATAACTTTCCATTGCCTTCGATCCACCTCATGTCTCTTCTGTCCCATGGCCTGTAATGGCCCAATACACTCTAAAGATTAAGCATGATGACAAATTGGGGAAATTAGGGTGGAATAAAAGTAAAGTCCATACTGCTCCCTGAAGCAGGCCCATGAATGCAGCGGCAATTGAAGTAACAAAATTACTGAGGATCTAAAATGCTAGGCTGGGAACTACAGAAATCATGGATTGTTCACTCCAAAATGTTTGCTAAATGGATTCCCTTTCAAACTCCATTTTCTAAACCTCTGTAAGTGCCTCCTATTGATTTGAATAAATTCTACCTTCTAATCATGGGGGACTCCTGATAAATTCAATCTGAAGCAGATGGTCAACACCTAGGTGGATGGCACTATTTCCATATACATATCCGAAGCACTAATTGGATTCTGTGTATTATAAAAGCAAATTAAGAATATGAAACTGGGTAGGGGTGGAAACAGGCTGGATTTGGGAAGGATTGGGGGAAATAATTGATGTGTAGATGATCAAAGTACATTGGTTGTATAAAATTGTCAAAGACTTAATGAAAGTAGTATATATTTTTAAAATAACCCCTCAAAAAGAAAGAGATCTAATGAATCAAAGCAAATTGCAAACCATACTGACTGGTGCTTCAGAACAAAGGAAAGCCAATGGAAAGAAACCCTCATACAAAGATATCCACTGAGAATGAAAAGTATTGAGAGCCATGCTCTTGACATTTTCATTTCTGTATAAAACAAAATATTTCAGTTATTACAAAAAATACTGGGAGCAGAATTCACCTAAAATCTATATAAGGAAACAATTCAAGGTTAAAAAGATTAGTATCCAGAGTTTCAACCTTGTCCAAAAGGAACAGATCACGGACAGAAGACATATGCAACGTAAATTAAGAGCTCAGTGAGTGTCTTCTAACGGCATAAGCACAAGCTTGAATTTGTGGACAAATCGCTAGAACAACTCAGAGCTTTTGAGAATGTTCAGGACTCCAGGGCTTGCTTACCTACTATTTTTGCAAACAAAGTCATTAATAAACTTGATGTTTTGAGTCCTGTAATTTCTTGGTTCTCACAGTTTCTTCAGTTAGAACTTTTGCTGTTAACTGTTGCATGTCATAAGTTAAAGGGCTTTTTTATGATATTTTCTTCATATTCTCCTTTACTATTAAGAGAAGTCTTCATAGTAGCTGGAGAGTTGGTTCAGTGGATAAGAGTACTCACTACTTTTTCAGAGTATCTTCATTTGGTTTTAGCACTCAAGTCAAGATGGCCTACAAGTGCCTGTAACTTCATTTCTAGGGTTCAAACCAATGCCGTCTTCCTTTGTGGGGACTTCCACATACATAGCACACACTCATACAAACACATAAACACACTCATACACTTACACATAAAATAAAAATAAATTATCAAAGTAAAAAAGAAAGAGACTTGAGGGGCCTAGGGTGTCCACCATGGGCTACAGTACACAGATGTTCAAGGTGGGTAGTCACTGTGCTGTAAGTTCTGGTGTGAGCATACATTTATGTGTGTGTTCCTGTACTACAGGAACATAGATGTCTTGCACAGATTCCCACCAGCCTATATGTAAAGTCTAGTGAGAATACACAGATACTCATGTATTTCTTTCCTACATGTTCAGACTCCATGGTCCTACTTATGGTGAGCTTATCTTTCCTGGCAATTTCCTTCTTGCTCACAAGCATCCCAGGTTTGTAGATATTCAGTATCAATAGGCATGCCAACAAGGCATGACCCTACACATATACATGAAATGATTAAAATAATGAAGCTAAATGGAAGAGATGTGACCATAAAGACTACAGCCAAGTCCAACCAGTCAGGCCATGCAGAGGAAAGGTCCGCTGCAGGCTTGTGAGTTCTCACCACCAGTATTCTCTCAAAGCTGCAGATCCACACTGCACAGGAAGGGCCTTCAAGTTCAGAAAAATATCATGTCTTTAAGTGGTGAGGCTGTCAACTAAAAGTCCTCTCCCAAGATAATTTGGTAAAACAGAACGGAATGTGAATCAATCTTCTCTGTAGCTATTAGACAGCTTCGCCACCCACCCCTGAGCACTGCTATTTCGGGACTCTGCGGCAGAGGGAGGTCTTGGAGGATTATGTAATACCATTTTTGTGGTTCATGGTAATTCCTGAGGTTTCCCCTCTATTCTAGAGAATTGTTTCCATAGTCAGCCATGAGAAAGATACAGTGTTTCATGCGCCATGGAGTGATGTTTACATCTTTAAAAGCAAACAAATATGCAAATGAGCAAGGCTCCCAGCCACCCTCCTTCATTTGTCTTTCTGTAAAAATGTGCCCACTAACTTGAAAAAAATTTTTTGAACCAAAATGTGAGCACATAACCTGAAAATACCTCGGATTTGCTTCGCCACGTTTCTATTACTCAGCCCTGCCCACCATCCAATTCATAATCCCGTAGGTACTTGTTCTTGTCATGGACAATCTCACTCACCTTCCCAAAACTCAAACAGTTCAACAGATTTTTTGAGCTGCTCAGAAACATGTATATTTGATCCTGATGATGGGGTGGGTGAGGAGAGCAAGTATGAGATTTAGAAGTTCTTCAGAGGTATCCTTCATACATAGAGCAGGCTAGAACTCTGGGAAAATCTCAGAGCCTGGAGTTCAACAGGCCAAGTGGAGGAATGAATGGTTCTCTGGGGTGACAAGACCATTCCAGGGTGAGTCTTCTCAGCTGCTTGCAACCCAAAGAAAGTAATTGTAGCAGTAGTTGGCTACACCACTTTGGCTCCCTGCAGGTCACACACGTGCGCGCACACACACACACACACACACACACACACACACGCATGCACGCACGCATAAAGGTGCACACAAAAGCACTCACCAGTTAATTTTCTGACATGCTGTGACTAGCTCAAAGGCTTGGCGCTGGCAATCCTTCCCCTGCTAGCAAACGCTCCCTTCTATTACTTCAGAGCCTCCTAAACCTTCCCCTGCTCCCCAGGCCCTATTGGCCCAGTAGCCACTTACTGAATTCTTACATGGCTGGTTGGCTTTTTCTCCCCTGCAGTCTTGAAACCCCATGCTTCTCCCTGGAGTCATGGTGATTCTCCCTCTTCCTTTCTCCCAGCTCCCAGCCTGCACAAATCTAAAGGTCCCTCCTCAGTCTGCCTCTCCAGCCATTGGCTGTTGGCTCTTTATTGATCGATCAAAAGCCAACTGGGGACAAGGCCCTTCAGCTTTTGGCCATGCAGATTCCCGGATTAATTCAAAGCACTGGAACCAATCCCCAACTAGTAATTAGGATTTATTTTCTTTCCAAATGTAATAAAGTGCAGTAGAGGTTCATATGTAAATGCATATTTAGAACTGACAAAACATTCATAAAGATTGGTCTTCTAATGTGTAGAGGACAAGAGCGACAAAAGGAACCTGGGAGAGCATGGTACGCGTTTGGGAAATTAACGCTTTGCTTAGCAAGCAGGTCTGGCTGAAGAATGAGAGGATGGAAATCCAACTTGACAATCTACAAACAACATTCTAGGAGATCCAGAAAGACCACCGTTCAGTTCCGTATGGGTGGCTGCTTGTAGCTGTTTGCTGGAGATGTACAGTAATACAGACTGGGTGTTCTAAGAAACATAGACAGTTCTATATGTCAGTTCTATATGCTGGATGTCTGAGATCAAATGTTGGTGGATGGGTTTCCTCGAACATCTTTGTCCTTGGGTTGATTGTAATCTTCATAGTCTTCATACTAACTTCCTCTTCTAAAATACTGGTTATATTGGGTTAGTGCCTATTCAATCACATGTCAAATTAGTCCCTGTTAAGTTTTAAACTTGGGACACATGGCTGAGGCCTATTTAACATATCAAAGAAGACCTGGCCAACAGCTTCTCCCACATCCTTCAGTCCCTACATGTTATAGGGTCCATCCTCCTGGGTGGTATACTCCACCCCCACCCTAAACATCGCCAGCCCTATATTTTCCCCTAGATAATCCAACCAATTTGGCTTCCTTCTCTCTTTGTACCTTTGGTCCTCCTGGATGCTGCACCTGGTCCCCTGTTCTCCCTTCTCCTCCCCATTCTCCTCATATGACACAGTGCAGTTTCATCATGTCTACTGTGGACTCTCTCAGATGCCCTTGCCTCTGGCAATGCTCTCCCACATGTCTATAGTAGACACACTCCAGTGATAGCAGGAAATCTGTAAAATTCTTCAGATATATAATCAGGACTTCAACTTGCTGTGAAGATAGTAAGGGGAGAAGGTACAGAAAATGTCTTGAAGGTGATTCTAACGTCATTTATTGGAGCTTGAACTTGTTTCATGAAAGAAATTGAAATTTTAAGATCTGAGTTGTGAAAAATGCATTAATAGTAGTGGCATTTTCTGACACAACAGAAAATAGAGAAAGAGATTGGTGGAGAGCAAACGGTAGATCCTGTCTAGACACGCAGACTCTTAGATGCTATGTCAGCCACCTAATGACCAGACAGATGGGAGGTGCCAGGAGTCAATGGTGTAGGTCACTTTGAGGAGGAGAAAGCTTCTTCAATGAAAGCAATCTAAGTGTTTTTGTGCATGGAGTACGTTTTAAAGCTCTCAACCCCACAGCTCCCATGACTGAATGTTTCTATCATTATAAGAGCGTCTTAGAGCCGAGTAAGAAGTCCAGGAAGGGAAAAATCCATGCAGAGTTCACATAGAGCTTGCTGAAAGTCAGACATCACTGCAAAGCTAAGAGCAGCCTTCCTCCTACAGAGAGCTGAGAAATCCTACAGGAAATTGGCGTTGCTAAACACAGAGATTAAAATGTATCACTTACTTCATATTTCAAATTTGGGGACTAAAAAGAATGAGAATAGAGTTTGAAATATAGATTAAAATATGAGGGAAGGTCTATGTACTTTGCTGTGTACAGCTTTTAGTCTAAGTCTTTAATGATTGCCAGGGTGGCTATAAATGCAGAATAAAATGGGGAAACATACACAGATCTTCATTTTGCTTGCTTATAAAATGTTTGCTGTTTGCCTGTATCTTCTTTAAAGCACACAGTGATCACAGAAGAAACCATTATTTAAGGTTTATATTGTTTTCTTTTGTCTTCCATTTGATTGAAAAGGGATTTTTTCTCACATAATATATACTGATTACAATTTCCCCTCCCTCTAGTCCTCCCAGTTCATCCTTATTTCCGCTCCCATCCACCCACTTTCTGTCTCTCAAAGAAAATAAGCTTCTAAGGAATTGATATAATATAATAATAAATATAACATAATATAGTATAAAATGATAAAAATCAAAACCAAAACGTTAGAATAGAACAAAACTAACAGAAGAAAAAGTACAAGAAAGGATACCAGGGAAAGATATAGACAGACTCACTCATTCACACATTCACACATTCAGGAAGCCATAAAAATACTAAATAAGACCCCCCTGCTCCCTCCATCCCTCTCAGGGCCCCCCAAACCCGTCTCTCCACATGTTCCTGGCTGGCCTGGCCTTTTCTCTTTTTTCTCTTATCTCTCTTCCTCCTCTCCTCTCCTCTCCTCTCCTCTCCTCTCCTCTCCTCTCCCCTCCTCTCTCCTCTCTCCTCTCTCCTCTCCTCTCTCTCTCTCTCTCTCTCTCTCTCTCTCTCTCTCTCTTTCTCTCTCTCTCTCTTTCTCTCTCTCTTTCTCTCTCTCTATCCTTCTCCATCCCCTCTTTTTCTCTGTATCTACTCCCTTCTCAATACCCCTTCTCATGTCTGCAAGTAAACTTCATTTTATAGTAGAAAAAAAAAAGAAGACACTAAATAAGAACTCAAAGGACCTATAAGGTAAAAGAGAGAAAAATAGTAAATAAAACAAAAAATGAAATGAAAAATACTTTTAAATCAAAAGAAAAACCCTGATACCATTAAGCGGTAATGATGTCCTTGAGTCTGTTTTCTACTGGCCGCCCACTGCTCGGCATGCAGCCTACCCATGAGAGCAGATTGTTTCCTCAGTGAGACTCTTTCTTGCAGAAAACTAAATTTTCTTTTGAAAGTGGTTGATCAATTGGAGACTGCTTCTGGGTAAGGGATGGGGCATGTGTTCACTTCTCCTTGTAGCTCTAGGACCCCATCTGGTGTAGACCTGTGCAGACCCAGTGAATATTGCTAAGTCTCTGTGAGGACTTGTGCATATCAAATATGTTGATTTAGATGGCCTTGTTTTCTAATGTCCTTCTGACTGTTACTGCTTTCTTACTCTTTCTTCCTCTTGTGCAGAGTTACCTGAACACTGACAGTGGGGATTTGATGGAGACATCCCATTTAGGCAGAGTATTCCAAGGCCTCTCATTCTCTATATAATGTCTGGCTGTAGGTCTCTGTATTGTTTCCATCTGGTGCAAGAGGAAGCTTCATTGATGATGGCCGATCTGTGAGTATGGCAGAATTATCAGAAGTCATTTTATTGCCACATTATTTTTATACCAGTAATATTTGGTGTTATCCTAGGTCTCTAAGATATCTGGTCCCAGGGTTTTTGTCACCCAAGCAGTACTGGGTATGGGTTCCATCTCATGGAGTGAGCCATAAGGGAAACTGAATATATGGGATGGTTCTTCCCACAAGGAATGTGCCACCATCGTGCCAGCACATCTTGTATACCTGGTCACCACTGGACATCAGAGATTTTGTGGCTAGCTTGGGTTTTGTGTTTCTCCTTTGGTAACCTGCAAAGTACCTTCCTATACCAAAGACACTGGAACATAGGTGTGAACATTCTATGCAGGCACTGAATCAACAACTCCAAGTTCAATGGGTTGTGTAGGTACTGTCTTCAGCAATGGGGCCTTGCCATCAGTTTGTGGAGAGCAATGTATTCGCTAAGCAATAGACTGAGCAATTTAGGAAATCCTCATGGGTCCCCTTTAGCCAATAACTCAATAAGAAGTAACCTATTCGCTATACTGTAAGCTTCATTTGGTGACAGAGATGACCAGCTGGGGCTCTGTGTCCTGAGTTATTTGGCAATTCCATTTAGATTACCATTATATATGTATATATTTTAGGATGTTTATACTATATTAGGTTTCCATAATACTACTCAAATGGCCCTCAATTTCATGTCTCTGGCCATATTCCTTTCTTCATGCGCCTCTCTTCTCTCTACTTGAACCTCACTTTCCATTCCCCCAATCCAACTATAAATATATATTCTATTTCCATTTCCTAGGGAGATCTATTTGTCCATCCATAGTCCCTCAATGTATATCTAATTTCTGATATTCTATGGATTGTTAGTTGGTTATCCTTAACAGCTGATATCCACATATAAGTAAATACATACTTATTTGTGTTACTGGGTCTCAGTTACCTCACTCAGAATGATTTTTTTTCTAGTCCTATGCACTCACCTGCAAATTTCAATTTTTACCTGGCTAAGTAACATCCCATTATGCAAATCTGCCACATCTTTAATCCATTCTTCTGTTGAAGGACATCTAGGTTGCTGTCAGTTCCTGGATATTATGAATAGAGCTCAACATAGTTGAGCAAGTGTCACTGTGGTGGGATGAAGTCACCTTTAGATATTCCCAAGAGTGGTATAGCTGAACCTTGAGGTAGGTTCAATTTCTATCTGCCTGAGGAACTGCACACTTATTTCCATAATGGTTGTACAAGTTTACAGTCGCATTAGCAGTAAAGGACTCTTCCCCTTACTCTGTCCACATCCTCCCCAGCATGAAATGACACTTGTGTTCTGGATCTTAGTCATTCTGATGGGTTTAAGATGACATCACAAAGTAGTTTTGGTTTTCATTTCTCTAATGACTGAAGAGGCTCACGGGAATTGCATATAAATACACAGAGAAGTGCAGCATATGCTTCTGCAGACTTCCACTCTATGAATCCTCAGATGGATATGCAACAGTAACATTGACATTAACAAAATTAGCAAAGATTATTTAGAGTTCTCCATTCATACATGGCTGTGTGCACACATGTGTTTTGTGTGACCACTATCACAATTCAGAAGGCCCTGTTTGTCTATACACATGGCCTTCCCTTAGATATTAAAGCCACTATTGTTCCCTTCTTCTGCTTTCTTTAACTTCTTGCAGTTACTGCTTTATCCTCTGTCCCTATGAATATAATATAACTGTTATGTGTCTGAAACTGTGAGGTATATATCCTCTTGAGATTGGCTTTTCTACCTCTGCATAGTTGATTTCAAGCTTGCCCAAGTTCATTTTTCACTTACATTACACGTAAGTAATACTCACAATAGTTGCAAACCATAATTTGTCTAAATATTTGTGAAAATTTACATTTCTACATTATAAGAAAAATACTATTTCAATTTACCATTTGATATACTGAGTTGAGATGTTGAAATTAATTTTACTATTAATGTACCTACTAAGAAAATTAAAATATAAGTGCATAGACTTGACTGAAAAAAGCCACTTGCTACCAAGCTTGACAACCTGAGTTTAAACTTGGAAACCCATAGTATAGGAGGAGACAAGGGGCTCACATAATTTGTCCTCTGACTCTCACATGCCACAATCAATCTGTGCCACATATGCCCACACATACATACATATAAAACAAATCATATCAAAGTTCTAAATAGTATGTACATATGTGCATCTGTGTATCCAAGTATATATGTATTTTTCTTTGTTAATTTAGTGATGCACCCAGACTAATATTGAGATATGTTAAAGTACATATGGTGACACTAAATGAAATTAATATGTGAGATATATATATGTATATGTGTGTGTAATACACATATACACATATATATACCTAACAGTAATAGTAGTAATTATCAGAAATGTCATGAATTTGAGAGGACAATGCAGGAATGTGTGAGGAATTGCAGTGGGGAGGGATGGTAGGACTGAGAGTGATGCAAAGTTCATATATAAATTTTTAAAAAAAATAAAACTTAACAAAAATAAAAATTGAAAAATTGAGGAATAAAGACATCAAACACTATTTAAGAAAAAAGGCATTTCTTACACAGACAAAAAATAAGACTGGAAATTATTATTATTTTTGAAAATACATACACATATAACATATGGTCTATATATTAATAAACAAGTTTTCAAGTGTATAATACAGAGTTCTTCTCTGTTTCTTTACCTTTATGCCTAAATTATATGGACAATGAATTAGTGTAGTTAGAAACTGACTGTAAAGAGTCTGATCCTTCCTCAATGTCTTTGGGGAAATTAAGAAATGATTCTTCTATTACAGGACTTGGCAAACAGCACTAGAGTTGAATCATACAAAAGTCTACTGTGAGTTTTGTTCAGCTGGGCAGAAGCCTCCTGCATGTGCAACTAGACCTCCCCTGAGAGGTGGTCCATGGGCCACAAGACCTTCCATCCACCCACACCATCCTAAGGATGCCAGCAGACTGCAATTACACTGGAAGTGAGTTCCTACCATGCCTCGCTATTTTTAAAGAATAATGAACAAGATGAAACAGGATGACTCGCCCACGGCCCTGCAGGAGAGGAACAAACCTGTGTAGCATTAATGTATGGTTTTCAGAGTCAACTCTTGAGAAAGATCAGTCTACCTGCTCAGTGACTCCTTGTTAAGACTCTCCCTGCCTCCTTTTCTGTGACTCATAAAGGCTCTGCATGGGGTCATCAGCCATGGGAAGCAACTTTCTCTTGTTTTATGTAGTTTTTGAGAAAGTCTCCAAGGAATCTGCCCAGTAACTGTTTACATCCTGCTTCTGAATCCTCCACAACAATGTATGAGACTTGTATTCCCCTTTCCTACATACAGACGATAAATAGGGATAAGAACATGTATTACCAATTCCAAACTTTTTTTTTTTTTTTTTGCAACCATGACAGTGTATTCAGTAAGGTCTGTTTTGTCTTCATTAGGTCATGTAGATAGAACTTTTGTCCTGGATGAAAATGACCTTGGGCTAGGATAGGGGAGTAGGCTCAGATACTTCAGTCAGCCTTTAGAAACAGTGTTCATGAGAGTGTTCACGTAACTGGGTTTAATGCCTTACTTTTCTTTGGCTATTTGAGCTTATTTTATTGCTTGTTCCTCGACTATTTGCATCTATCTCGTATTGCTAGACTCTCAACCTAGAACTGACCTTAATACAGGCATGTAATCAAAATGTTATAAAAGCATAAAGGAAGAGGGGGTATAGGACAGGGGGTTCTAGGGAGGGAAAATGGGGAAAGGGGGTGACATCTGTATTTTAAATAAATAAAATATCCAATTTTTTAAAAAAAGAACTTTTGTCATGAATGTTATTGTAGTCATATGCAGCCATTGGCCATCAGTCACATAAAGAATGCTTCTGTACTTTGTTTATACAAACCTCACTACAGTGCCCTTCATCCTGAGGACAGAGCCAGAGCAGAAATTGTGAGATCCTTGGGGATGGTACAACCACAAGACAAGAGGTTGCTTTTAAGCCCAGGCTTAAAAGGCCCGGGCTGCTTTTAAGAACATGCTTGATGAGTTCTTCAGGGCCACTTGCTCCAATGGTGTGAATCCAGCCCTGCAGAACTCAGAGACCTGAGGCAGAGTGTAAGAGAGCAGTGCTGAGATGACCAGTGTCCATAGAAGTCAGCTGGACATTTCACAGTGAAAGAAACACCAGCAAATCTATCCATCAGAGATCAGAGAAGGAGCCCACCAACCTCTGAGCGGGTGCAACATCAGATATAAAGTTTTTCAGACAAACAGAGTCTTGACTTGGTAGCAAAGGTCAAACAAAGAGTTTCACCAAAGACTCCCATTTTCAACGAACTCCGCCTGCCAGAGCAGGGAGAGTCATCACACCAGGGAATCTGCCTCACCAGTCAAAATCCATGATGGTGTTTGTAAATAAACCATCTGCAGGTCTGGACTCCTGTGGCCCTAGTAAGAAACAGAGTGAGGAAAAGTACTCAATTTTGAGGAAATACTGTTGACAAAGGAATAGTAAGCACAGTTTACTCTGCATTATCATTACAGTTACTTTTTCATCAATTTTCCCTCTTTGGCAATTTTACACATCTATACTGCATTCTAATTATTCTATGTCTCCCATCCCTTGTCCATTCAATTCCCTCTCCACCTTGTCATTCCATTTTCCAGATTCATAACTTTATGGTTGGTTTGGGGGCCCATTAAAAGTTCTACATATTAACAAGATATATATATATACATGTGTGTGTGTGATATTCTAATTGATATAAAAATATCTATTCCATGAAACATTTATTTTTTTATATTGATCTTGAGCCACAAGGGTCAGGTGAAGCTTTTCAGATAAGCAAATCAACTCAGTGTATACACTTAAAGTTTTTGCTTCTGGGTGTTTTATATTAAACCAAGCTCAGGGACCCCCAAACCTTCTTGAGAAGGAAGCTGACTACAGACTGTGTATAATCTGAAGGGAGAATTGTGGCTGTGGGGAGAAGGAGAGAAAGGACAGGAGTGAAGAGCTAAGGTAGCCTCCTTCTATGTAGAAAGCACAAGAGCTCAAACATTTTATCAACTAAAGTCTATTCTCTGTTTCCATTTTTCTCTTCTGAGTAAGATTTTTGTCTCAATTATACCATTTGTTACCTCCCACTGTGGAATCTATGTGAAGGAACTTGCATCATCTAAAGGTGTTGGCTTTGGTAATCCTGGCTTTGGTTTTTAAGGGGGCAGGCAAGCATAAGGAGTATTTGAACAACCTGAGAGTCTAGTTGGCTTAGGTTATACACATGTTCCTCTTTGAAATAGCACATTTGGCAACCTCGGGTGCTTACCAGCTCATACAATGCATGCAATACCCCTCTTCAAACAATGCACCGTGGCAACCTATCAGCAATCCAGTACCTCCACTTGCATGAATTTGCAGGCACACCTCACTCTGAACAATAGAATAAGCTTGTCCAACCACTAATAGCTATCAATATCTGTAATATTTCACTTAGTTCAAGTACAGGGTATGGGGTAAAGACCTGTCCTAGACAGTTATGTACAATGGCTCAAGATACTGTCTCAAGTGATCTTTTAGGAAGGATGAACTGATTGCTGTGTTATACCTACACATAACCAGGCAGGCATATGATTAAGGTCAGATAAAGTACAGGATGAAAAATGTACAGTAGATAAATAATTATACAATAATCTTAAATCAAAATAGAAAACCACATAGACTATGCCTCTTAATAACAAATCTCCTCTTGAATTCCATAAGAACAAATCCCAAGCAATAGTAGAGCCCCCTGAGTACTTTCACTCATACGATCCACTGCCATTCCTACCAACACATTGCTTCCTAATCTACGATTTCAATTTCTATGTTTATCTTTATTTAATCATTGACTAAGATAATAAGCACCTGGAATCACCTGGCCTAGACCCAAGCAATCTACAACACTATTGCTGTGACTGTTTTGAATTTGGGATAGTGTACTTTGGGAAGTATGAGTGTGTTCTATGGAGGTTACAAGTCAGAAGTTTGTATTTGGTGCCTGAAGACGTAGAGCACAGCAGATACTTGTATGCATATACAAAGCCATCTTCCTTCTCCTATCTCATCTACACACCTCCATCTCTTGCCAACAAGTGTAGCAATGGATCTGTTGGAAGAAAGAGTAAGATAATGCAATGATTCTGTTTCTTACTGTTGACCCAAAATATCCTCTCACAGTAAACATCAACGCTGTTTTTATCTTAAATAATGTCACTCTAGAAGATTCAGCAGATGGCCTGGGGGTTAAAAAACCATGGGTGATAGGTACCTGTGTCCCTTGTAATATAGAATAATGGTTTTTGCATAAATACACAGCCCTTCTCTATGCTCCCGTGTTAAACTTCTGGGATTTAGACACTATTTATTTTAACAGTGGAGCTACATGGTTTAATAAGGACTTCTTTATCAATTTTTAAAGAGGTAATAGAAAGAGGTTTCTATCTTTCTGGATTATTATAATCATGTAAAGCCTGAATACTGTCAGGAAAGCCAAACTGATAGAAGGGTAATTTTTTTTCCTTGAAGCTTTTCAAAGGGTCTGTAATTTGAGAGAAATTGGTCAAGTAAGAAATTTCCCAGTTGTCACAAAAACAAAAGCAAGATATGGTCTCTGCCTTTAGGGTGATCATGAGCTAGTAGGACTACTGTATATCCATTTATGGAACTAAATTAATACCCAAGTAATGAACCATTCTAAAATCTCTACCAAATTACACATATAGATGCAGAGTAAACAGAATGCATTTTAACTTACAGCTAGTTTCAAGATAAACTTTTACTTTTTATCAACACAGCCTTGCAAGCAATCAGCAAACAATTTGTGGAGCTAATACCAGGAAGAAAGGAGATAATATCTAAATAAGATAATTCTTAATCAGTGAAGAAGCTTGACTTCTTCCCTAAGTAACATTTCCCAGGACATCCATAAATCATCCCTGTATGGGATTAAAAAAATCTCTCTGCCTGAGTAGAGTTTTAAAGATGATATGAAGTAGTTAAAAAGCTGAGCCAAACCTGGCAGAAGAGTAGAAGCAGAGTTAATTCTGAAGCCCGCCTTCCCACTCTAATGGTTGAGATGAAATCTCCACTCTGTGCCCATGGAACATTAGCAATCTCCATAGCATCTTGAGCAATTATCATCAAGGGAACCTATTGTTTGTTCTTCCTCCTTATGCTAATCGCCTAAACTCTTTCTGTGCATACACAGTCTGTTTTATATTAGGGATTCACATAAGAGGAAGTAATCTCCTGTCAGCTGCTGGGCTACACTTTCATCAGTCCAAAGCTGCAAGCATTGTGCTTCAGCACTTTTAACGTTTAAATTTCCTATTCTATTTTGTATTCCACTGGGGATTTTGACTTTACAATCTTGTCCCTAGAATCATAAAGCAGCAATTATCAAGGGATTTGGGGGTGGTGGGGGCGTGGGAGCAATAATATTAACCTATGACCACAAATAATGGCTAGTGGAGTTTCTTGAAAAAGAGGAACTGTAGAAATGCTGTAGTTTTCTCATAGAAAGAAGACTAATCAGGCAAAGTAAAATGGGGAGGAAGGTTAGCGGGAATTCAGTAAGGATATTGAATGTGGTGTTTTCACTTGACTGTGAAATCCTTCAGCTATCTTTTCATCCATCAAAAAAAAATCAAATAATTACTTTATATGGGGGCCAAAATCTGGAATAAACACAGAAACACTATTTTCAAAATCATGTCTGTTGTGGTTGTTTGAAGTTTTAGTCTGTCCATACACCGAAGAAACATATTGAATTTATTAGTGAGGACAACCCCCTCGGAGTCAGTATAAGGCACATTCAGACACCAAATTCTCAGCACAAAGATTTATTATTCCAAAGAGGCAAGCAATGGAGAGACTGCGAAGGCAGATAACAGCAATGACAAGCAGGTATTTTTGCAGGACTATGTTTTTAAGGGAAGAAAGGAAGTCCTGTAAGGAAAATTGGTAAATCCTGATTTTGCGTATTAGCCAAATAATGCATTTTGACTGTTGAACCTTGGTGTTTTGTCTCAGGAATGAATCAGTGGCCAAATAAGCAAGTAGGCCTTAGGGATTCCTTAGCTTTAGGAATGTGATCCAAGGGTTTAGCAAGGGATAGGTCTGGGAAAAGGACAAAATCTGTCAGAGCCCTGTTTGCCATGCTGGAGCATGAGCCTTCATGTATTTTATTATCTTTGAATCGTAAAAATAAACATTGTATGGCAAAAATAAATACTAACCCTCAAAAAGGAAGCAGAATCAGGGCCATTATCTCGAAATAAAAGAGGCTTAGCACACAGAATTCAAGTAATTTAACTCTGGAATCAGCATCTTCATTGTGAACTGAGCCCTGGAGTGGCCAGGGTCACTCCTGCTTTGCTGTACCATGGATCACCACCAAACTCATCCTTTGTCCATCAAGAAGGCTTTCTGGGCTCAAAAGTTTTGTAGCATAGGTGGTTCTTAAGGGCCTCCTGGAACCTACCTTCAGGGCTCACTCAAAATGTTCTTTTCCTCTGGGGTCTGGAACTTATTAATTTGGTTTCTGGATAACTATAAATAAAAAAAAATGTAAAAAGGTTGCTTCTGTTTAATCTTAGAATTTATGGCCAGTTAGATCTGCAGCACCGTCCCTTTGTCCAGCCCACTCTGCCCCGCTCATCTCTCAGGGCTGTTACTGCAGCTATTGTTTGCTTGCTGTGTTCTCCATCTTTGTGTTGGGTAATTCTCCTCTGGACTTAGTCTCCAGTATCCTGACCTCCAACATGGGCTCAGTCACCTGTGTGCTTTCATCAGTCCCTTCTTATCCCTGCTCTACAGAGAAAATAAAACTGAAAATAAAGAAATGTTGTGCCAAAATGTATGGCAATCTTCCTTCTTGTCTCTATCTGAATTGGCATATCCTCTCCACAACTGCAATGCCTTCCTTACAGCCCTTTGTGATATACATTTTTCTGTTGTTCCAGGTCATCTCCTAATGAGAAAACCAAGGCCCGATGAATTTATGCTGCTATGAATGTTCCAGTAGAAACATCATAGAAACAATTCTGAGGAAAGCCATCCCAAGGCAGGTCAGCAGCCCAGTATGCATCCTTACTGTACTCAGAACCTCCACTACAGAAGCCTAAAGTTATCTTTTAAGACTAACCCAGAGCATCAGTTGACAATAATAAACAAAGCTCTGTAAAGAAAGGGCTTGACCAAAGCCTTACAAACTAGTACTAAGAGAATTTTTATGTGCAGGTGAGAAATGCCACTGCTTTTCTTAACAGGTTCAGGAATGTGTGCACTAGCTGCTACATGTTATTTTAGAGCAAACCTCATGCAAATATTCTAAGCCTTCCACATTTAAACTGGGATTGACAGTGTCTTCCTCAATTCTACAACATGAAAAATACTACAAAATTATTTTTTATTTAAGGGCAGGTATCTATCCAATCATGACCTCCTCAGCCATCCCTCAACCTCTAGCTATTATCACTATTCAAGAAGTTCCCAAAGTAGACCTCAGAAACTTCAGTGACAGCCCAAATGCCAGTGTCTTCCAGGCTCTTTGAGAATCCAGCCTCCTTCAGTTCCCTTTTAAGCAGCTGTACCTTCAATCTTGAGAGGTAGACAACTAAGACTCTTGAAAAAGTTCCTGTCATAGGTGACAGAGCACAGCAACAGAAAGCAGGAAGTTATTTAGAGTCTTGGCATCTCCAGTTGAGCTAAGCAACTTAGGCATATCTCATTGTCTGTTTCTTCAGTTGTATAACAGAAGTACTGTACTCTTTTATCTTCAGTGAGTTGTAAGAAATGAATCCTTTATATAAAATGATATCTCTACAAGAAGCAAGTAGATGACAACTAGAATGTTACAGGTAGGCTACGGCATGTATATGAATATATGAAATACAACCAATATCAGAAACTTCTCTTCAACCCAGAAAAGCATTACAAGAAGGTAGAAAGGAAGAAGGCAACTTTATTATAAAATCAGTATTAAAATAAAAGTGATATGCACTACAAAAGTCTTCTGGGCAATTATAAAGACAGAGAAAATTTCAGCCCACCTCAAGCTTCTCTCAAAACAAAAAGTAACTAGTTCTCAGGAAAAGGGCTGTGGGGATCCACCTGTCAAGAATAATTCACCATTCAGCTGGTAGCTAGAGTAAGCACATGCAAGTGTTGTTTTACAACCGGTAAAATGGTGTTCAGTTTTTATGGGTAGAGGTTGTTCTGGCATGAGAAGTCAGTCACGTTAGCTCTGCAGAGAATGGGTGATGGGGTCCTTGTTCTTTAATGATCCACCTTCAGAGAGCAGCTCCCAAATGCCTTGATTGTAAAGAACCTCTTCATTAAAGCTTATTTGACCTTAATCTCAAAAATGTTGTACATGTACTTCAGAGTCAGAGAAAGATCTTCCAATTACATGATTTTCTGAAATAAAGACATTGAAGAAAGGGAGGTTGTTTTTCTTCATATCTTCACAGGGGAAAAATGTGTTCTTTGTTTATAATATCACCTCTACAGTAGTCTGAATAGAGAAACAAACACCACAAACCTCAGGAGGCATGCAGATGTTCCACCAATCCAATGACTAGAGATATACCAATAAAAAATAGTAAGACTATATTAAAAAATTGAAACTATTGAATTAAGATCCTAATCAATGCTCAGCCTATTGGAAGGCAGCCCAAAGGAACAGCAACAATTCGTTCTTTATGACACCTAAGGTGTCAAAACTAAACAGAACATTAGTGAGTAATGGACTGCACAAAAGACCGAGGCTGGGTCAGAACTCAGATATCTGCAGCAAGACAGAGTAATGGATAAGTTTTGAGTACTTTGGAGATATCTTACTCACTATTAAATCACATTCAAAGATAAAGTACAATGTTAACAATTACAAATAAAAACATCAAAAGGCCCATCTGATTGGAGGTTGAACTCAATTCATTTGTACTATCAGACAAAGTGTATTTTGTCCACCCACGAATGATTTAGAAAACTGTGCTGTGACAGTAGCAGAACGTAGATGCAGTTTCCCAGGGGTATTCCTAAACAGAGTCAGTCACACTGAATCTCACGTTGGAACCTGGCCATGTTGGCGGTGTCTTCCATCCCCATTTTTATAATTGATGTTCCTCTATCAAGCTCAGTGCATTAGTCACCTTTCCATTACTGCGATAAACACTCCACGTAACACTAGCTTTCAAAGAGAACATACTGTTATGGAGTTTGTGACCTCTGAGAAAAAGACCATACACTTAATCTAATTATAATTAAAAGATTTATTGATTAGCTGTTAGCAGCTAAATTTGAGATGAGATTTGCCTTGAGAGGGAGGTTCAGAGAATGAGTTTTACTTGGAAAACCATAAGACCTTTAATATTTATGCAAGCAAGCAAACACTGGTTTGTTCTGCCAAGTTAAATAGTTAAGTCAACTCAAAAGGTCATATAGTCCAGTATGCTGATATATCCAACTTGATCCATCTAAACAATGGTTCGAGAGTTTCTCAAACTTCTCACAGGTTCCACGGGTGCCTATCCCTTCTTACACCTTTAAGTGTGTGATGACATTAAATCTCTGGTTGACTTCTTGATAATCCTGTCTCACATTTGGTGAAGACAGTAAAAATGGTGAATGCAAAGCTTATGGAACTAGGAAAAAACCTTCCTAAATTGCAGATGGTTGGGCAACCCCAGCACTCAGATTCAGAGATGGGGCTCAAACTATTTTGTGAAAGATCAAGATGCCGACGTGTACAGAGGCTATGTTGGCTCTGACTATACATCAATCCCTTGGCTATATTCTCAGTCATAAACTCTTTGACAGTGTTCTGTGGTGTGGACACAGCCACCTCGCTCTAAGGAGAGGAGCTGGCAGCATGTTCCCAGTCTTACCTTTGATTTTTCACAGATTCTTCAACAAGTGTTGTCCTTCTAGTTTTGTCTCCACAGATAACCGAATAATGTTGAGAACATGTTTATTCTTTATTTAGAATATTTATCCAGATATGTGCTTAGTATTTTTAAAGTATTTTAAAGCCAAACAGTATTAATGAGAACACAGAGCTGTGATTCACTGTTTTATTCCATATATGACATTAAATCTTTATTTATGCCTAAGAGATTTATTTAATATGTCATAGTTTTCTGATTTTTAAGATTGCTAAGGGTTCTTCAAATCCTATGGTAGGCTGTGTACACTGACTATGAAGCTTAAGGTATTATAAAGGCTAAAAATTTTTCTATTTTTATGTCATTTATACTAAATTATTTACAACTCATGTAAAACATGAGTGCACACATATCAATTTATTTTGGAATATTTATAACAGCATCATTGCAATATGTCAAGACAGAGAGTATTGCTGTAGAACAAGCTGTTGCATTTGTAGACCAAAATGTCTATAATGCACATCATTTAAAAAGGATTGTTCATGTCTTCCTACTGACAAACTGGTGTGTGTGTGTGTGTGTGTGTGTGTGTGTGTGTGTGTGTGTGTGTTTCTATAAGAATAGTTAACTATGGGTGATATAAAAAATGCTTTTGCATTGTTCAGAATTCATCTTAATTCTTTCCATTTTCAAAGGCCAAGAGAGATCAAACAGCAATGTGCTAGCTCCTAGTCATTAGTGCATATTTTGAGTTGTAGAATTGCTGGCATTTGGGCACAGATTGCTTGATGATCACTTTTAACAAGCCACATGTCAGGAATGTTGAGTGTCTCTGCCTTCCATTTTATTTTGAGTGGGACATGATTCATCCAGTTCCTAAGAGAATATAAACCTTTTACATGGATGCCTACCAATAATCAATTCCATAATCTCATTTTAAAATCGTACCACATTGCCCATATTAAAAAATAATAACATTGCCAATCAAAAGAAAAAATTCTTAATAATGAGGAAACCAGCTGATTTTTTTTTTTGAGGTCTGTTTTTCTGAGCTTCGAAAATTTTCATTGCCTTCCATCTTGCAGCATAGTACTAAGTAAGTTAAGAATTTTCCATGCACAAAATAAAGGAACTACCTTCTACGTGGTTTGTCATAGTGGAGTGCACTGGGTGATTGCATGCAGGGGACGATGCTCACAAGGTATGTAATTAAGTGGAGACATTCTTTTTATTGTCTTTACTTTATCCACATGCTAGGACATGGCACAGAATTAACCAGTAGCTTTTCCCAGAATTATATTAATTCATTTTGAAGCACCTATATGGAAGACTGTTTTGTGACATTGTTTCTAGGGAAATGTGAACAAAAATATACTTACCCCAGATAGGGAACATAAGGCATCAAATTAGGAACATCACCAAAGCTCACCTTGGTAAGCCTGTGAGTTTTATTATGGGTACTTACAGGAATTTGGGTGAAGGATTCCCTACAGGAGACAAGTGATTCAAAATAACCATGTCACCAGAAATCCACCCCAGCCTGAATGACAATTCACAAAAGATTGAAACATGGAGCACATTATACAGCTGGAAGGCCACTCAAAAATTTGGAGTGTCCTTTGCACATAGCCAAGTTAGTCTGAGCCTCTTCTAGGCAGCTCAGCTGATCTCTAACCCTCCCAAGCAGTTTGGCAGGTCAGTGTGTCTCTAAGCAATTCTTAATTCTATATATACTTGGGGAGGGAGGAGCCTGGTGAATCTAGTTGATTTCAGCCACTTCCTGAAGCTATCTTTTCAGTTTCTGAGCATAAGAATCGTCCCTGCAGGATGAAGTGTTTCCTGTTTCTTTTCCCCTTGGAACACTGATGCTTTTCCTTCCTGTAAACACCCTACCTACCCCAGATAATGGGCTCCCTTTTGGGGACAACCTTCCCAGAAAGCATATTGTCTTAAAATATCTTATATTTTACCTCTGTTTTAATACTGTGTATTAAGCAACTTCTCTCCAGAATGGAAGGCTTTAGTCTCAGAAGAAACTGCTCCACAGCAAAGATGATCTAGGACTTTGGTCATCATTCACTGCAAAACCAAGCAGCTCTCAAATCTCATGGTTTACAAGGACATACACATACTTCTCATCCATGATCTTGAATTTTGATTTGAGGTGACAGTCGTGGATGGGTTCAGATAAGTTCTACATATACGACAATCTGAGATCGAGTACTAGGGAGGGATTGATAACTTGGACAAACTCTTCTCAGGAACAGAAAGACCCAACCAAACCCCACAAGAACAATCCAATATTCTATCAAATGCATTATTTGTCACATCTATTCACATTCCAAGGTGAGTCCCACATCCAGCCAACATCACGGAAGCAGGGAATTCTGTTCCATCTGTATAGAAGTGGATCCATTGAAAAAGCAGTCGAGCATAGTGTGGTTCTAAGGGCTGCTACAATTGGCATGTGGTTTCTGTCCCCGAACGGCTCTCTGTGTTTAAAGGAAGATGTGTCGTGGAGTACTGGGACCTCTGTGAGGAGAACCCTGAAAGGAGGACTGTAGTTCATAAAAGGCATGAGAGTGTCTCTTGAGCTTTTTATGACAGGACTGTGGTAAAAGAAGAATGGCTGGCCCTTTTGATCTGCTCCCTGGATGAAGCTGTAATTGCTCACCCTGAAGTGTGTTCCTGATGCTGTTCTTATGACACCATCACCAGAACTAGGCTAATGCAATTGTCATGGCTCTGAACTTTTAAAACTATTTCCTAAATAAGCTCCCTTTCTTCAGTAGCCATTCCGAGGTATTTTGTTATAGTGACAGATAGCTAATGTGTACTACATTGACTTACTCTTTATATCTTATACTTATTATTTATTCAGAAATGCATCACACTTCTCATTTTGCTTAGGCCCCTGAGCCATAGCTTGTCATGCATGACCATTGATAAGGATTTACAATGAGTCAGAAATCAAAGCATGGTTCACTAAGCTCACAAGGCTTAGGACATCCTGATGACGGAGGCATCAGGCATCGGAACCTTCTATGCATGGTGAGCTCCACCACAGGCTGCCTGCTATGATGTGCTACATTAACACACAGCAGAATAGGTTCTGCAGCCAGGTCTGTGAACCGAGCGCCTTTATCAAGAGTCTCTATATTCTGCTGCCCCAGACTATGTTCTCTGTGTAACTAAGAATGAGAGCCCATTATAAGCAGCATCATGTCTTGTGTTTAAACAACTAAGCCCATTTTCTCATATCTGCTGAGAGAGATGCACACTGATTTAAATAGTCACTGATCCATTGAGTAGGTAAGCCATCATAAGGTGCTAGAAAATTAATGTGCTTCTACTAAAAATCTAAAATGTTTTTAAGGATCAGCCTTAGCTGGATGGTATTTTATGAGATTGTAATAATCGTGGAAATTTGGAACAACTGCTCTGAACCTATAGTTATAAAACTTTCACTACAAATGTCAGGATAGGGTTGTAGTTAATCATTTCCTTTCTTCTTAGGCATTAGGGGGTAAAGATAACCTCATTGCAGACAAAGCACTTGGAAGTTCATTTCTGCAGGTTTAGAAAGTACTGCCTTTCTAAAGCACTGGCTTTAATTAGTAGAAGAATCCTGTCTTTGAGTGACATTTGGGGGGAAAACTCTTTGCAAAACAGTTAAGTTGAAATAGATAGTGTTTTACTCTGGTTGCAAGTGCCCTAGTTGACATGAGGAGCCTCTACCTCGTCCACTTCCTTGGTAGGACCTGAGTGTCTAGGCATTGAAACCCATGGCCTAGATCTGAAGGTTTCTCTAAAGCCAGGCCATAGACTAGATTGCAGTAGCCATATTACATAGAGATTACACTCTTCAAGGAGTCACCAGCTTCCGTTTGTACACTTGCTTATCATATGTGTTATTGTGACTTTTCCTGGGAAGGCATGAACAAATTTCTATTCACCCCAGAAACAGAATTGACCACATATCAAAGAAATGATTTTGCTTAAGTCTATTTTGGTGAGTCTGTGAGTTTCCTGTGGTTACTTACAAGATCATGAGTGCTGTGCTACAAGAGTATGGGTGACCCCAACCCAGAGAGTCACTGAAGAATTCACCTCAGTGTGGGTGACAGTTACAGCACCTCTGTCGCTGAAGGGCCCTCCAACCCTGAAAAGATCTAGAAGAGTCTCTCCTATTCAGACATGGATTACTAGTTTATAAACAGGTTAAGTAGGGCAGGGTCTATGGATCTTATAAATTTCCACATTCCCTGAAGTTTGTTTACTTCCTCTGCCTACCTAATGAGCCCCTCTCCTATCTCCAAGAATGGTATGTTTAGAGAATCATGACAAAACTTCATGCCACATGCTTTATCTTAAATGGTTTTACACACACACACACATATGCAATCTTAGAAATTCATGCCAAAATTTCCATAAATAAATAAATAACTCTCTTCCATTTGGCATGCATACCAGTTCCAAGGTATCCCATAACAAACCATAGTTCATTGTCTCTTGCTTATTCCCATCAAAAAGAAGTAGAACTGTGTCCTACTCAGCACCATGGCATAAGCAATGTAAGTAGACAGGTATGACTAAAGTTGATCATGGCTACTGACATGACTGATTCCTAAGCACAGCCATACATACTGAAATGCAAATCTTTATCTTGAAACTGACCCTTGCTTTTTTCATATTCTCTAGGATGGCTATATATAGTTCTCACTTCTCCCCCCAAAAAATACCTGTCTATGTTGTTGACTTTTAATTTGCTTGTAAAAATACATAGAATGTGCCTGATATTAAGGAATACAGAAACGGGAAAGTATGTGAAGCATTTGGAGCCTTTTGGTGTACAATGTGTCTTGGTCTAGGCAGCATCCACTTAGTCATTCTGTCTGTTCTCCTTTAAAAATAGAGCAGGCATTTGCTTAACACACTAGCCTTCAGTGGGGACTTCTTCTGAGTGTGTGTTTCCTTGCTATGAAGTGGTTTGGTACTATGTCATCAGGACTGGCTGTTTCTTATCTACAGGGTGTACAAAACACCAAAAGGAAAACATACTCATGAGGGGAAAGAAGTTATTCCAATTTCCTTGTAAATGAGCTGTGTAAATCTGAGTTCATAACAACAAGTGTAAATCCACTGCAGAAAGCATCACAACCTGGAGCTACAGTGATAGCTCCCTGGGTAAAGTGCTTAGGAGCTGAGTTCCATCATCCAGTACCAGGAGTTGTCACACGCTCCTATAAATCCAGCCCTGGTGCAGGTTCCAGGAGCTCACAGACCAGCCCATCTAGCCAATCAGGACAGACAGAAATGACAAATGAGATGCTGCATATATATATTGGGAGACCAAATGACTCCAACTGGAGAGACCTCATTTCCAAACCTAAGGAGGCAAGTGAGCTACTGTCTAAGTTGTTATCTGCTCTTAATAAAGGCATGGCTTATGTTTTAAATACAGAAACCCTGCTCTGTCATGCAAACACTCCAACACTGGAGAAAGTTGCTCTCTTCACAGATATTTATTCCAACAAGAATTACAACAGTGCTTTTATCCGACCAAAAGAATGTACATGAATATTGAGGAAGAGAATTCTGCCTAGAGGGCTGTAGGGACGGCAGGCATGAGAAGGAAGGATCTCAGGGTCTCACATCCTCTATCCCACTTAACAGACAGCCCTTATACGGCTTTCAGAGTTGCAGGTGCCTACCACACCAGAAAAACAACTATGTCTTAGGGAAAATCTAGAGCAATGTCTTTTGATACGGTTGCAAGGAAGGTTATGAGGGAGATTATTCCTGTCAAGTATGTACTTTTGTGCTATTTTTATTTGACACCAGACCATTCCAGACATATAAGGCTAGGCTGTTTGTCAGTGGTCTGAGGGCTTAAGAATGGTCTGACTAACAGCCTCGCCTTATATGTCTGGTCCTCCTCCTTGGTATCTCCCTTCACCCAGACCATCAGTTCTTTCCATGTGCTAAGTTTTTAGTCCTGTTAGCATCCTTTTCCAGGGCCCATCATTCTCTCTCCAGACTTCTGTCACCATTTCCTGGCCACCTCATACCTCAGCTCCAACAGAAAGAAGCATCTTCAGAGTCGTCTTTCCACCAGAAGACAAGAACCATGCTTATTCACACCTGCCTCAAGTTTCTCATCTTTCAGTTTCTGGAAGGTGAATTTTCTCTTCTATATTTCTTCCTACTCCCATCTGTAAGCTTCTTGTGAGCAAGGAGCATGTTTGAGGGGCTGATTTTGTTCTTGCTTTGTTTTTCTACGGCATATCCTTGTGTAGCATCTATCAAATGATAGAGTGATAGTGTTTAGCCATGATTCTTGTCTTTAAGTTTTAATTATTTTTATCTAAGGGATCAGTGAATTAGATATAGAACATGATGGTAAAGAAACAGAAATTTAGTCCAAACCTTTTTTTTTTTTTTCTGCACACAGTGAAGAACTGTTCTGGAGCAGAATGAGCTTCAACTGACTTCACTGTATGTCTAACTGTTGTTGTACAGCTGACCTCACGGGATAAACACACATGTAACTAACTACCCAGCGTAGAATAATAATAACTACAGTTGTGCCTGGTACAATGGTGGAATAGGACAATTAACAGTATACTATATATGGAGCTGGTTATGTAGTTCAGAGGTTGTATGATTGCCTACAATGTCCAAGGCTTTAAGTTCAGTCTCCAGCATTGCTATAAATGTAAAGGCTCCCGATTCCTTAAGTATTGTATTCAATGCATGTACATGTGTGTCCACATTACAGATAAGAAAACTGAAACTCGAAGATTCTTGCTAAAAGACTTTCTGCGAATGGTAATGCTAACACAGCAACACAGACACCAGCAGCCCCGTGCCCCAGGCTGCCTTGTTCATTTATTGCTCCTTTATTGACTCAACAAATACTGGCTCAACAAGTGACTGGCTGCATGCAAAGCTCTCTGCTAAATGTAGATGAGCCCGCCACAGGCACACAGGGCACTGCTAACTACGGAACGCTCAGAACAAGCAGTGAACATTCAAGTGAAGGTAATTCATACATTTACAAAGCCACGGAAATCGGGTGCAGGTGATGTGATCAAACTGAGCAGAGGGCTTGGATTTCAGGTGGAGGAATGGGCCGAGAAAGCCTTCTTGAGGGTCCAAGAGGCTCTGGCAGCTCCCACGCAGACAGAAAGTCCGAGTTCAGTGTGAGGTGAACCAGGAAGCCAGTGTGTGATGCTGAAGAGTGGAACTTGAAAGTGTGAGGGCAGGACTGGAGTTCAGGGCAGGACCGGAGTTCAGGGCAGGACTGGAGGCCAGCGCAGTCCTTTCCTATCAATACTACAGGGACTTTAACTCAGGTGCCCCAGTTACCTTTAAAGCAAATGTCAAAACCCAAACATTTCCCCATGTTTTCTCTTCCAAGGTTTCATGCCTTAGTAAATGGCTTTTCTGTTTCTCCAACCTCACGTGGGAGGGCTTACTTCCTCACTCATTCTTGCCCTGAGACAACCAAGAAACAAAACAACCTGGTCTTTCTTCCACCAACCTTTTTACGGCTCCCTCACAATGCTACTCCATCAGGCCATTTGGAAGTTGACTGGGTATAACATGCCTCTCTATACTTGCATCTTTTTAATATTATCTACTGCTGATCATCTGCAGAACTATACCGGGAATTAATTTGTGACTAAAGTAAACAAGAACACACACTTGGGTGCTGTACCACATCTCAGCTCTGCCAACTTCCTGAACAACACTGTATAACTCGAGATAAACAGCAAAGACATTCTATATCAGAACAACAGACAATGTGTAAACATTATCTCTGAAGGGGGTCCTATGAAAAAGTAGTTCAGCATTATTGTTCCCTTCAGTACCAGGGGTATTATAGATTCAGCTGAACACAATTCATTGTTTACTTAATAAGCAACCACTGCTTTTAAAGGATATAAATAAAAAAAAGAAGACATAGTTCTCTAACTCTATAACTCAAAATTTGTTGGGAGAAACAAACCCATACATTTAATAGAAAGCATGTTGTGATTGCTACAATAGTATAAATCAAACTTTTGGATATTCCATCAAGAAGTGACACTGGGTGGAGATCAAAGCTTATAAACTGTCATAAAACAGCTAATTTGGAGACAGCAAGATGGATCAGAGGGCACAGACATTTCCTTCTAAACCTGACAACCTGGGCTAGATCCCCGGGTGCCACTGGGAAGACGAAAGAACCAACTCCTTCAGGGCATCCTCTAATTTACACACACACACTTACTTGAACACACATACAAACACACATATACATACATACACATATACACATACGCACATACACACACATACATACATGTACACACACAACACACATATACACATATATACACATACAAACACACACATACACACATACACATATACAAACATACACACACATAACACACATATACACACATACACACACAACACACATATACACATCACACACACAGGCATGTGTGCACATGTGTGCATGCATACATATATGCACACACACACTAAGCCATGTTGGAAACAATGTAAAACTGACCCCTTACTTCATATCAGATGTAAAATAAAGAACTAGATGATTAAAACATCACTAAAGACAGAAAAATAGAAAATGTCAGAGCAAACAGGAAAGAGGATTGTTGCAACCTCAGTTTTTCTTAATGCAATAAAAGCATCCACCTAAAAAAGAAGTGATAGGTCCACCCACATTAACCCAGAATGCCTTTTCATCAACAGACACCACAGAGTGAAAACGCTCATCAAAAACTGTTCACACCACACATAGTTAACAGAGGTGAGGCAATTAATAGACTCAAAAATACTCATGGTAGAGAAAAACAACAAGTTAGAAAAATAAAAGCTGGGCTTCTTTGTTATGTCATTAAAAATAACAATAGGTCTAGCCAGTAGCACAGCAAATGCCTGACTCCATTGTCATCTTTGTGTTCCTTCCATCACTAATCTAATGCTTTCTATTTTGCTCATAACACTAGATTATTTTCTTTTTAAATTATTTAATTTACTTTTTAGAAGAATTCTAGCACTTTGTCCTTTCCTCCCTCCAAAGCATCCTATCCACCAAGTCTTACTCTCCTTCAAGTCCAAGGACTCTTTTTATTTAATTATTATTATATGCATATTTGTATATATACATTCCTAAACACATAAGTAAGACCTGTTCAGTTTATAGATGTCACTTGTATAAATATGGTTTTAGAGCTTATTATTTGTTGTTAAATACCCAATTGATGTGCTCTTCCCTGGGGAGAACTATTTCTTACTCTCTCAGGATTCATCAGTCTCCCTTTTTTTTTTTTTTTTTTTTTTTTTTGCACAGGGTCGAGGTCTCTTTGAGGTCTCTTGGGCTTTCCTTCACTGCTCCTAGGACCCAACTGGGATGACATTACCCAACAAAAGAGAGAGAGAACCTATAGAGACCATATTCTGAGGTTAGGTACAGCCCCCGGTTGAGGATGGGGCCACCCACCCATCTTAAAAATATCAAGTCAGAATTGTTCTTCTCTAAAGGAAATACAGGGACAAAGACTGGAGCAGAGGCTGAAGGAAAGGCCATCCAGAGACTGTCCCACCTGGGGATCCATCCAATATACAGACACAAAACCCAGACACTATTGCGGATGCCAAGAAGTGCTTGCTGACAGGAGCCTAATATTGCTGTCTCCTGAGACGCTCTGACCAATACAGATGCAGATACTTGCAGCCAACCATCATACTGAGCACAGGGACCCGAATGGGGGACTTAGGGGAAAGACTGAAGGAGCTGAAGGGGTTTGCAACCCCATAGAAAGAACAGCAGTATCTACCAACCTTCACTCAAATTAGAATGTGTGTTGTTGCCATTTTCCTTGTTAAGCTCATGTTTAAGTAGTCATGTTAGGAAAACTTTATGGATATAACTTCTGACATTATTAGGAGATACAGTCTCCTACCCTTCAGTGACTGCCTGTGCTTCCAGTACCAGGCATGGTAATCCCTCTCATTGAGCAGATCTTAAGTCCAATAAGAAAGCACATTGTTACTCCTAAGGTATGTGTGCCACTATTGTACCCTTGGGTCTATCATACCATGCTGGCCATTCATGTGGTTCATAGGTGTCATCAATGAGTAAGTAGGACTATTGACTGTTTGCCTCCTTTGGAAGCTGGAACGAAGCCTTCTGGCACCACACTGCTAATCGTCATGGATGAGGCTTTCAGGTCAGCTCTGCAGAAGAAGCCTCTGTGCCCATATCTGAAAGTGCATGATCTCTTCTGCAATAGAGACTTAATCTGGACCTCTGTGAGAGCAACTTGGAGCAACGATAGCCTATAATATTTTGTTAGTTGCCTAGACAACCCTGAGTACCAACTCAAAAGAGAAATCCTTATGCCTGGTGTCAGGAATTTGTTAGATGATGAGTGACTCTTGAAGAGAGCACTAAGTTAAATTTTTATTTAACACACACACACACACACACACACACACACACACACTTACATGCATTGCAGGTATTTTTAGGTGGGTATCAAATAGTATAAATCCTTAAGATTTGTTTAGACACACTGTTATTTAATCCTCTTTCTGTATCCCCTTCTCCCCTGCCTAATTGATACTCCCCAGTTTTCCCATACGCACATCAGATTGTTACCCTACTATTTCCTGCTTTATTGCCCCCACCCCCTAAAACACCCAGACAACAGTCCCTTTTGCTTCTTACCCCAGGATATTTACTCACATCTAAAGACTTGGGATTAGAAACCTCAGAGGAGAAAGAACATGTGCTACTTCCATGAATTTACTAGCAAATTTCATGGTTCTATTGCTCCTCACAGCTGAATAGCATTTTGTAGTGTATACATACCACATGCTACCTATTTGATGAAAGTTGAAGGCCTTTCAAGTTGTTTCCATTTACTGTCTATTGTGAATAGAACTTCAACTAATGTAACTGAGCAGGTGTCTGGGGAACAGGGTGTACTTTGGGCATATATCAAGGTGTGGTATGACAGAGACATCTGGAAATCCTCCACACGGATTTCCAGAGCTACTGAAGCAGTTTGCACTTCCACCAATAGTGGAATTTTCTCACAACCCTTCCAGGATTTCTTGTTGGTTGTTTGGTATTGATCTCTGCCATTCAGGCTGCGGTAAAATAGAATCTTGATTTTTCACTTGCCTAATCTTTAGGGGAAAAAATGAATATTTTTGAGATATTTCTCAGCCATTTTTTCTTCTTCTTTTGAGGACTCTGTTCAAGTCCATTTTTTAATCAGTCACTGTTTTGTATGTTAACCCTCTGTCCAATGTACAGCAGACATTGATTCTCTGACATTTAGTGGAAAGCCTCCTCACCAACTTGATTATTTCTTTAGCTGTGAAAAAATATTTTACCTTTATGAAATCCCACTTGTTAATCATTGGCCTTAATTCTTGGGCAAATGGGACTCCAGGCTAACTCTATGGATTTAAGGAGGGTGCAGGCAGAGAGGATAGAATCCTTACAAGTAGACTTTCCAGACTAGACCCTGGAGAAGGATTAAACTGATTTTTTAAAATAAACACTGTTTTAATAGAAGCATCAGCAAGGGAAGAAATCTGTTCTCAGAGCACATGAGGTACATGACGCTACTTGCATAACTGTATACAAATGTAGGGCCATGAAAATATAGAAGACAATATGGCACAATTAGAAAAACTAAGTTGTTATTACTTATTAGACTTCCATGAAAGCCTAATTTCCCCTGCTGACAGGGAAGCCCCCATGATCTGTTATTCAAACATCAGTCTTCCCTTTTTATCTATTAGTAGGCCTTGCTTCCCAGATGCGCCTGCCCCCACAGTGACTCATCTGTGACATACTAGAGAAATCTCGACATCTGGACATGACAGTCTCAGTCTCCAGGGCCAACTACCCAGGAAAGAAGGAAACCAGCTCAAGGCAGTATAAGTGATTCCTCAAGTGTGTAAATTCAATGCACCTTGATCCTGAGCCAATCTACCATGTACAGTCTACATGACAGACCCAGCAGCTCTCCTGCTCTCCAGGCTAAGCAAGCAACTGCTTCATACAGGAACAGCAGCACTGTGGAAAGCCTTTTAGATAAGGAGACTTGCCAATAGCAACATATCACATACTATGTATTAACTGCCTGTCAGATTTTATTATACACAGACCTATATGTGTACAGAGAGATGTTCAAAATAGTCTTGGAAACGGACATAGAGGAGAAAGCCCTTCTTAATTATGACTGGCCTACTCAGCTTCATGGATTTCCTGTCACAATTTCCAGGTGCCCTTTTTCTAACAGCTGCAGCCAAGGTTATGTGACTTTCCCTAGGGAGATTAGAACAAACATCTATTCACCACAGATAGAATACCAATGACAGACCAAAGAACAATTCCACTGAAGTGTAGCTTAGTGAGCTGGTGAGTTTATTGGGGTTACTGACATGACTATGGATCACCCAAAGGCAACTGAATCACCAGAACCATAGCTGCATGTGCTGGGTAGTAGTTTGTCACCTTGACACAAGCTAAAGTAATGTAAGAAGGAACATCAGTTAAGGAATTTCTTCCATCAGATTGCCCAATAGACAACTTAGTGAGGTGTTTGGTTGGTGAGTGGTTGATATGGGAAGGCTCGGCGTGCCTTATATGACCCTTAGCAGGTTATATAAGAAAGCAGCCTGATCAAGCCGTGGAAAGCAAGCTAGTAAGCAGCACTCTTCCATGGCCTCTGCATTGGTCCTTACCTCTTAATTTCTGCACTGACTTTTCTTCATGAATAACTGTGACATGTTACTATAAGCCAAATAAACCATTTCCTGTCCTGGCTGTTTTGGGTAATGGTATAGCTCAGTAATGAAACCAAATTCCAACACCCAGCATGGGTGATGAGTCTCAAGACTCATCCCTTGAACACCCTGAAGAATTTACAGATAGCTTGACAGGTTAGAGAGTTTCTTATTCAGGGGATTCTCACTAGTTATATAACCTTCCCAGACCCTTTTGAGGTTTGCAAATATCAGGTAATTGTGAGTTATTTACTTCCTCATTGTTGTAAATTTTGTTTACTTCCTAAGACTTGTAAGTTATGTTTACTTCCCAAGTCATAAGGAGCCTCTCTACAAAACATAATGTATCAATTCAAAGGAAAATTGCTATCCAACACCCTTTCACCCCTCGAAGCTATGCTAATAGATTATTTTACTTTATCCTCCCTAAAAACCTGGCTGGTTTAAGATGCCCTGGAGGTGACTAAGCTTCTCACAGAGCAGATAACAGGCATTTGTGTGTTGCAAAGCCTCCCACACCACAATCCTACACTTACAGACTTCAATATTCCTGAGCCAGTTATCACTCAACTCTAAAGAGCTCTCCTCAGGTCACAGCTGATTGAAGACAAGATTTCTTGTGCCCTATAACATCTCAATCTTGTCCCAGCTCACATCTCACCAGCCCAAAAGGATACTAGGATGCTGGAATGTTGGTACCTGACATATCAGCAAGAGCATCCCAAGGATAATGTCACCTGGAGAAAGAAAGTCCGCATAGAGCTTTGCCTGTTACCATGGGCCCCTCCCTCACATCCTGTAGATCTAAACGTCATAGTGGTATTCATAGTTCAAATGGAAAACAGAGACTCAAAGCACACACTAATGAATCCCTTTGACCAAAGCAATTTAATGTTACCTTCAGATGGGCTAAACCATACACAGGCTTCTTCCTAAGTCTAAGACTTCTGTTTTCATAGAGGTATTTTAAAAGTTGTCATTATATTATTCTTTGAGATGTAAATATACTTTCAACTCATTTGTCAGTTTTACAAATCTGAACTGTCTTTCTGAAACACTTGGAAGCCATGGACAACTGCGGCTCCTCACTCCCCAGTGAAAGGGAGGGGAGATACTGAGTTCAGAAAGCACCTAACATAAACTGCAATTTCTTTAACACCAAGGATATTGATCAAGGGCAAGGAAACAAAGGGGTATGCTATGTTGTGGTTAGGAAATTTTGTGTGTTCTGTCATTTTGGAAAATTTTAGTACCAGACAACTATGTTGGAACAAACTATACTAAGCAGACCCTGGCAAAAATAGTGAGGCTGGAGAGAGCCTAAAAAGAAGATGACAATGTCCAGTTGATATTCCTGATGTAAGACAAAAGAAAGTTGGCTTAGGGGAAGTACAAGATAAGAAATGCCACCACGATCTATTCTTGGAGTGACTGTACTTGGAACTAGAGAACAAGAGCAGAGAACAAGTTAGGAGAGAGATTGGGAAGCTATGAAGCAATGACATTTATGCTGACACCCCAGGATGAGAATGTGCTGCTGATGTCAGGGATTCAAGGAAAGAGCATGCTCAAGATTTGGAGACAGTTGGCACACATCAGTCAATGATCGACCGTACCTGAGAGGGAGTACATTACACAGTGGCTCAAGGTCAAAATGTGGAATTTGAGAAAACAAGTAAAAACAAAATCCTAGGGGACAAAAGGGGACATGTAGACACCGCTCTGAAAGTTAGGTGGTCATCCTGTGAAAGCATTGAGTGACTTTGAGCAAATAGTGGCTGTCGAAATAAACCAGAGATAAGCAGATGGATAAACAGAGCATGTAAATAGTTTTAGATGTAATTAAAGCCATTTGCCTATAGTTTAGCTACAGAGGGTGCAGTAAAAAGAACCCAATTGCTGTTTCGTGCACACTGACCCCTGAACTCCCCATGCTTTGGTTCCTCTGAAGCTGGGAGACACCTAAACTCTCAGCTGAGGTTGATGCAATTATTGGCATGCTGTGTGCAGAGCACAACTTACAGAATTGTTTCAGCACTTGAGAAATCAAACCCTCACAACACTGGAGCCTCCACTGACAGACCAACCGCATCAAAGTCCTTGCTGGGTGATGACAGGTATACAAAATGATTTGGAGTCTGAAGGAGTTTCAGAAAAATAGAGTTCAGAGTATAAGGAAAGTTTAGAAAAAGCATATTTATTTTATGCATGTAAATAATTTATGACTAACAACTTTTCAGAACTGTGTTGAGCTAGTTCTAACATTACCTTGCACAAAACTCTGGGTTCAACTCCTAGCACTGCACAGTGTGGGCATGATGGAACACACCTATAACCCCAGTATTGGGAAGACGAATGCAGAAGGAGCAGGAATTTAAGGTTGTCAGTGGTCACATAGTGAATATAGGGTCAGCCTAACTCAAAAAAAAAAAAAAAACTAAACAAATAAACTAACCTTATCTTAGTATTTCTAGATAGGATATATAAAATAGAAAGTCTTAAACAATATTTTATTCATATTTCAGTAGCCATTTTACTTATTTCTTGTCTATAAATAATAACAAGGTTGAAGGAAAAATTAATATTAGAGTCAGTGAAATTAAGATACCTTCTTGGTGTTCTCAAAGAAATGAATACAAATTTGTGTAAGTTTCTGAGTTACACAGAGGGCAGGAGTAGGGAAGACTATAGAACTCTGAAAATGATAAGACATATTTTCAAGTTATTTTCTGTTATCAACGTTGCTCAAACAGATAAAGTTGACAGAAACTAGAATTCGACTGTAGTTCCCTTTTACTCCAATGACATATGCAAAACTATATAAAATACTTGTAAACCTAAGTTAGTCCAAAATTAAAAATATTCTGCTGCCTGGGGGCAACCTGTCCAGGTACCAGAAGGAGCTATGCAAGTTACCAGTGAAGAAAAAGCAAGCAAACAAACACCAGTAGTCCTATCACGATGTAATGGCTATGAGCAACAATGAACAGTATGGTAAGATACCCCCAAAGGGGTAATAGAGCCACTTATATCCTACTAACCAATAGCCATCAAATTAAGCTTAAGTCCTACTCCACATGAGGGATTCATGCCAAGTACTGTAAATCCAGCCCCACTCCCAGTAGCTGGTGAGGCCTAGAAAAGAACCAACTACTACTACTTCCCTAAGCCGGTCTAATTAATACCTATCCTCATATCTAAAATAGGTGCAGCTCTTGTGTCTCATCAAAGAAGCTTCTTTATGCACCAGACAGAGATCATCACATAAATTCACAGTTCCTCAAAATACAGAGAACAACTGATTGAGATACCCAACCCCAAATGATACCTCAACTACACAATTCTATACCTAAGGCTCAAGGAATATCTCATAAGAGAAGGTGAAAGATCACCCCAGAGGATTAGGATATCTGCCATGGGATAAGACATATGACAGGGAAGCTGTCCCTGTGAAATCTCAACAATATGGTTGCCTAAAAAAGATCTAGAAAATGACAACTTCAACTGACATTGCCAGTGCAGATGGAAAAATAATCTCACATTTCCTGTTCCCAGATGAAGAGCTACAGGTAATTAGTTAATGGCTGCTGAGAGAGAGACAGAATCAGTCTTCTCCAGGAATGAGCCCTTATAGGTTATTTCTATAGAATTAATCCCAAGTAGTCAGCCCTAAACTAATATGAACAACACTGAATGAACTCACTCTACAATGTGAATGACCCTGTCTATAAATAAATAAATAAATAAATAAATAAATAAATGCTAGACAAAAAATGGCTCAGTCATTAAGGGCTAGGCTCACAATCAAAGCACCAGAAATAAATAAATAACTTTATGACAGGCTAGACAAAGTAGAAATAACTGAAACAGAACGAGAACTATAATTTTGACCAAGAGTGAAGTAAAATGCTAATTGTTCATGGAGGGAATTGTATGTGAATTAATAAGGAGAAAAGGGAGTCAAAGGGAAAGACAGATGGTAAATATTAACCATTTACAACGTGTAAGATAGACCACACTGTTTCATATGTATTGTCCAATCCTTCTAAAAATTCTACAGCATACATTAAAAATAAATTCTAAAACATACAATGTTTAATTATGCAACTATAGCCAAGAAAAATAGTCAAAACTCCTGTCATATGTCAACAAAAAATTTTCTGGAGATATAAGTATAAAAATTTAATTTTCAATGCAACTTACCAAGTACCATTTTAAAGGTACCTTATATTAGGAGGCATTTTTAAATATATAAAATATTACCAAGAGAATAAAAGATATTTCATTGAAATGAGTACAATGTGATATTTAATAGGAAGATAGTCTAAAAAGGGATAAAAATTCCCTCCTAAGTTATTTACACATCAATTTTCATTCCATTTGAAATCTCAGTATCAATTATGAGGAATATAAACAAGTGGTCATAGATTTGATGTTCATACATATAAGAATAACAAAGCATAATTTCAAAATTAAATTTTTTCAAACTGAAAAAATGCTTCTTGCCTTGTGTCAACTATGATTACTATAGTAATTAAACACAAAGTCGCTAATAGGTGTATGCTATTAAATCAGTAGTTCAGAAGAACAATTAATGTAAATGTATGCTGATCTCATTTTGATTAGCAAATACTTAGCGAACAGCTATGAGATCAGTGCTGTAAAGCTGCTGATACACACCAGAAAGCAAGAGAATTGGTGCCCAATTCTGGAAACCAGATAAAATTTTAAAAAATATTTCATGTTTAAACTTAATGCATGCCATGAAGGAATGTGTGGGGTAGGTGTGTAGTTCTTCTCCACCATTTGAAGAATTTAAAGACAAGAAACAGCTCTATGCAAAGTGCAAGTGTTTCTCAGAAAGACTTACAGATCTCTGGGGTAGAGAAAGAACTTCCAGATCTGGGGAGACTATAGACTCTGGGGAGTTTATATTTGGTTTTAGGGTTTTCTACCCAGTGTGATCCCCACTTCTCCAGCTATCCAGTTCTATAAGGTTATCTCCATGTTCCTCCTGTAACTGGGATTGGATTTCTGTCTCTAACTGTTCCCTGGTTGGGGTAAGAGCAGGTGCTCCAATGTCCTTGTTGTTTGTGTTCTGACAAATACGGAGAGTCCTACTTCTTGATGTGGGACATGAGCTGCAGCTCAGAGAAACAGAAACTTACTGTTGTAGGTAGAAAAACAGAAATGGAAAGTTACTGGCTACTGCTCAATGCAGCAAGCAAAACAAACAAAAACAAAGCCTCAAACTGAGATTATTATTATTTCATTCCCTCTCTCGTATCCTAGAGGGCGTGACCTCCTACTCGATTGACAAAAGCACAGGTTCTAGCTTGAGTGGTCAGAAGACTGACTCTCCTTGAAGAAGAGAGTTCCAAGAAAAAGGATATCAGTGTGTGTCATAGACAGAGAAGCACTGTGCAGAGGATTTCGATGGGAACTATATGATCACAGCGTTGATAAGACATAGAGGTGATGAGTACTTGCTGCAAAAGTTCTCACAAGCTCACTGGATGTAAAAGCACAAACATACCACCTTGCCCTGTTATTATATGTTTATAAGTCTAAGTCTAAAAGCAAAGCATCTGAGAAGCCTTGAGAGAGAGCCCACTCCTTACCTGATGCAGCTCCTGGAAGCCACTGCATTCTTAATGTCATCTCTTTCTCTGAATTCAGGGGCAGGATGGTCATGGCAGGTCCATCCCCCACATCATACCTCTCTAGTTCTTCTGCTTCCTGTTCTGTTTCTGAGGCTGCTAGAAATCTGGCAATTATGTTGGAGGCACATTCTCATGTTAATTTCATCTACTTGGTCTTCACACTTAATCTTGTCTACAAACCTACTTTCTTCCTGCCCTGTAAAATGTTTTCAGGTTCCAGGAATGAGGCTGTGAACAGCTTTAGATGTGCCATTGTTTTTCCTGTGCCCATACCCAATGCCACTGTATCAATTCAAGTGGAATTTAAAATCTCTTTGTTCATCCATTACCTGGGATATTAAGGTATTATTTTTTTTCTAAATATTATTGCTTATATTACTTTCACATTGTAGGAGAAAGAACTTCAAGCTGTGACAGAACTCAGTTTGCAAGGATGAAATAAGATTGAGGTAAGTTATACTTGTCAGCCGTATGCCCCACTTGCCGAATCTCCTGAGGACTGTCTTCTCCTTCTCCTTTTGATGCCCCCTTCACTTCACTGAGCAGACCCACTGTAAGTCTCCAAAAATCTCTGAAGAAAGAGACCAGATTCAGATAGTATGCAAAGACAAAGAGTGTTTATTCTACAGAAACATCCAGCATGTGGAGATCAACCACTTTTTGAAATGACAGTCCCACACAAAGGCATGCAATCGTGCAATCGTTCCTATAGGGAACTAGAATAAGTCTCTAGAAAGATAAGGTAATCTAAAATTTGATTGGTGGGTGCTAGGAGGTCACAGGTGGCCAGTGGTCTGCATTCCAAGTTTATGAACATTTAACTATAGGGTGAGATAGGGCTGCCCAAGACAGATGGCCCAATCTGTGATAAGCTATTTCCCCATTTTGTGGTTATCCCCAGGCTGTTCTTTGGGAGGGGGTTTTATGATTTTGTTTCTGGATTTTATGGTCTGTTTCTGGAGCTGGTGCCTGTGGCCTTCTTTTTAAAATCAGGCCTGGTCCTTAAATGGAGGCAAATGGAGTTTATGTTGTTCATTCACCATAAAGGGAGCTTGAGGGCTAGTTACTTCAATTAAATGTTTGTGGTGATTTCTTTACATGAACCCACCCCAACAAATTTGTATCTTCACAATCTACTTTCTATCTTTTGTGTGTCACTCACTTTAATCCAGATTGCTAACTTCTAAACCAAAAGTAATTTAACTGGCAGAAAGAGTTCTATGCCACACCAATATCTTCCACAACTGGCAGCAGTTAGCAAATGGAGAACCTCCAGGAAACCAGGGCTCACAGTGCAATGGCTTGAATCCTACTAATTGGCCCTTCTGGACAGTTGCATGGAACCCCAGTAGAGCCACTTCAAGGCAAAACATCCCTGTCTCCCAGTCCCAACAATGACACAGAGAACAAGCAAGAAGCAAGACAAGAGAGTGACTTCAACTCAAAGAATTGACTAGAGACCTGCTTTATGAAACTAAATAGATCTACTAAACTTTTTTTTAAACCTAAGATGAATGCACATCAGGGCTTTAACATTCAGTGACTATAGGATGTCAGGACACCTAGGAAGGAACTCTAGAGACTATGTTAGCTTGACTCATCACAAATTCTTCAGAATTGCCACTCTTGGTCCCTAGAATCAAATGTCAACTTGACACAAGCTAAGGTCGTCAGAGAAGAGGGAACTTCAATTAAGAAAAATGCCTCCATGAGACCAGGCTGAAGGCAAGCCTATAGAACATTTTCTTAATTAGTAATCAAAAGGGGGGAGCCAAGTCCATAGTGGGTGGTGTCACCCCTTGGCTGGTGGTTCTTGGGTCTATCAGAAAGCAGGATGAGCAAGCCAGTAAACAGTACCCTTTTATGACCTCTGCATCATTTCCTGCCTCCGGGTTTCTCCCCTGTTTGAATTTCTTCCTGAACTTTCTTCAGTGATGGACTGTCACCTGGAAGTGTAAGTGAAATGAACCATTTCCTCCCTAGGGTGTTTTTGTTCATGGTGTTTCATCACATGATAACACTAACTAGTACCATCAGGAACTGCGAAAATCCCTGTAGTTTTCAAGTATCTTGCTAAAACCAAATATCTTGCTAAAACATTGTAGAAGCTAACTCAGTAGGGCATCTGTTTTTTTTTTTTGGGGGGGGGTGTTTTGTTTGTTATTCTCATTTTTTCCCCTTTGGATATTAATGGGTGAACAGCCTCTCCCTTTGCTGACTGATGGAGAGAAGTCTTGCCAGCAAGAAACAATGGCTATTTATTTACAACTCTGACCCAGAATTTTCTATGCATAATTCTTAATTCTCCCCATTATTAATCCTTCAAGTATCACTAAGATAAAAGCAGCACAGGGGTGTCTTAATGGCATAGAAAGAACATGTGGTGGTTTGAATGAGAATGACTCTTATAATCCCATATATTTGAATGCTTAGTCTCCAGGGGTGGAACTTTCTCCCTCTCCCTCTCCTCCTCCCTCTCCCTCTCCCTCTCCTCCTCCCTCTCCTCCCTCTCCCTCTCCCTCTCCCTCTCCCTCTCCCTCTCCCTCTCCCTCTCCCTCTCCCTCTCCCTCTCCCTCCCCCTCCCCCTCCCCTCCCCCTCCCCTTCCCCTCCTTCTCCCTCTCATGAATTAGCATGTAGCTCTCAACTGCTTCTCCAGTAGTTATCCCTGTCGTGCCTGCAGCCATGCTTCCCACCAGTACACTAGACAAAAGCTTCTGAAACTGTAAGCAAGCCCCCAGTTAAATGCCTTCTTTTATAAGAGTTGCCATGGTCATGGTGTCTCTTCACAGCAGTAGAACAGTGATTAAGACAGGACACTTTGGATAAGCGTTCAGATTTCATATGCCACCAGCATTATTCACTGCCTTCCTTAAAATTGTCACAGATCTCTTGCTTAGTAAAAGCAGCTCTATTCTTAAATTTAACGTCCCGTCAGCCTGTCTTATCATTCATACCGTCTCTTTGACATGGGACCATCTTCTCTGATGGAATAAACTGCAAAGAATTATTAAATGAATGAACTCTTACAGAGACAATGAAAAAAAATAATTATCATCTGCTTTAAACGTATTTTAAGGCAAAGTTACCATTTTTGGTAGATGCTTTCGAAACAGAACTCTTGTCTATTGAGAGTGTTTATGACAACTGACTGATTCAAATGAAAGAATGAAAGTGTGGAAAATGAAACTATAACAATTTTAAGTAAGGTCTAGATGCTAGTTTATAATGTTCTTAACAATGATTATACCATCAGGATATTTGATATGGTTGGTAAACAATTAGGAGTTATTCTAAATAAAAAGAAAAACATGTTAAATCAAATTGTGCCTATTTTCTGTGTTTTTCCAGTGGCGTTTTCTGAATTCTTTTCCTTGAAACGACACTGTGGGTAATATCAATGGCTCTAGGTTCTGCCATCCAAAGCCCATGGTATGCTTATGACCCAAGCCTTTTCTCTGTACTTGGATGGTTTTGGTGTAGCATTTGACCCTTTGTGAGGTAAAGAGTAAATGTTCTTATTATCTGGATGTCAAATATTTATTTATTTTTGAAGAAGTAACATAACTAACCCAGGGAGAAGGTTGGAGGAACTTAGGTAAGTACTAGATGAGAGAGCTTCAGTTTTCCACTTAGTGGCTGACCATCACTGAATATGTGCACCAGGCCAGACACTGCTGGCATAGTTTTTACTTGACAACATATGTAACCAAGTGTGGTAGTTTGAGTATGCTTGACCCAGGGAGGGACACTATTAGGAGGTACAGACTTGTTGGAGTAGGTATGGCCTTGTTGGAGGAAGTGTTTCACTTTAGGAGTGAGATTTGAGACCCTCCTCCTATTGCCTGGAAGACAGTCTTATTCTGGCTGCCTTCTGATCAAGATGTAGAACTCTCAGCTCCTCCAGTGCTGTGCAGCTGCCTGTCCTCTGCCATGCCTCTCACCTTGATGATAATGAATGAACCTCTGAACCTGTAAGCCAGCTCCAATTAAATATTTTTATAAGAGTTGCTGTGGTAATGGTGTCTCTTCCCAGCAATGGAAAACCTAACTATGATGACAAGGGATAAGCACTGAGGTCCCATCTTGTCAACAGAGAGATGGTTGTTTTCATAGAGTTAACAGGAAGATTTGGGTAGAAACTGGCTTGTACACATTATAGGTCAGTAAACAAAAGTACTGTGGTGGTGACATAATACTGTAATAGGCTTCAAGAAGCCCTGCAAGAGAGGAGTTAAGACTGGAGGCTGGATCATTCTCAGTGGGAAGAGAACACTCTATTTAGATTGTAAAGCTAAGAGAGATGATGCCGATACCAGAAAAGGTTTGACAAGTACGTTCTTAACAGAGTGTTAAAAGGGTAAAACATGCTTGAAGAATCAGAAAAGGTGATTCAAGATGCCATTCAAGATGCCATTCTAAAGGGATTTACAGCACTAGATGTTATAAACACTTCCAAATATATCATTTGAATTGATTCCTGCATTGCATGTGTCTATGTTCTTTATAATATTATTATCATGTATGGACAAAGTATAGCATAGAAAACACTTGAGAAGATTTGTGTCTGACTGAATAAATGGAGTTAGAAAAAAATATATATTCTTATCAACCTGTTCAGTGGTTCCAGAGAAAAGTGTCTGCTGGATGAAGATGAAGGAATCAGCCTTATTAAATTTTCAAGTGACGTGAGAAGAGATAGGCGGCAAGTGTCTAAAATGACAAGTGAGATGCAAAACAAGCTTGAGAGACAGAAACAATGTGCTGCAAGAGAAACATGACACCGAACAGGAGAATGTGAAATCTTACTTACACATATTGGGAAGGAATCAGCCACATATTGATTTTACTTAGAAAATTACACATCTGTCTCTCTTAATAAGCTCAAGGTGAAAAATGATATTCCAGAATTCTGTAATTCTGTAATTAAAACATGATACCCAGCAAAACTTAAAGGCAACAAGATTCTACAATAACCCATGCTATCGGTACTCACATCTGGGTCATTCCACGTTGGTTTCCCTTTTTACTGAACAATATTAGTAGCCTGGTTAGCCTTAGCTGTAAACCTGACACAGGCAAAACTATTCTGAGAGGAGAAGCTTTAATAGATGAAATTTCTAGATCAGATTGTCCTGAGGACATGACTGTGGAGGACTGGCTTGACTATAAGTTGATTGAGGAGAATCGAGGGCAGTTTGGGCAGAGCCATTCCTAGATAGGTGGGCCTGCCTATGGAGGAAAGCTAGCTAAACTTAAGTGAGAAAATGAGCCCAAGACCAAAGCAGCAAATAATGCTCCTCCATGATTTCTGCTCCATGTTTCTCCATGGTTAGGTTCTTGCTTAAGTTTCTGTCCTGACAGCCCTCAATGGTGAACTACTACCTGGTATTATAAAAACAATAAGCCCTTTCCTCCCCTAACTTTCTGCATTTGACCAAGGTGTGTTATCACAGCCACACAGGTGAATTTTTAAGTTCAATAATTAGCAAACTTGATTTCTCCAGGAAAAGGTGACTATATTGATGCAAGCTTTAGAAATGCTCCCATGTAAAGGATGAAAAACCTTTATGTAAAGGATGAGTGTCAGTTATCTTCAAACTTTAGAAGGGCTGCATAAGGAAAACAAAGTAAAGGCTTTGTAGATAGACTTCTGTGTCAGTCTCTCTTAAAATCTCCCAGATAATACCCTCCACTCTTAACAGGACACTCCTTTTATCCTAGAAAAGGCGTGGCCTTGCAGCTCCGTAGCCTCTCTTGTAAGAGTGCTTTCTTTTGTGCAGGCAAACCACCACCTAATACACCTTCAGCTCCAGCCATAGTGGAAGTCTTCAGTTTCCTTAAAACATAATTCCAGGAGCTGAAGACTACATGTCTGAGCTCTTTTAAAGCTCAGAGTTACCAGTAACTCCAGCTCCAGAGGATCCAAGCTGTTCTGTGTGGACACTTACATGCATGTCACACACATACACACATACACACACACACACACACACACACATACACACACATTCAAGCACTCACACACGCACATGGAGGCTCACATACACTCATATACACATACGCACACATACACACTCATACAAACTCACATACTCACTTTCACAATACACATGCTCACTCTCTCTCACACACACATGCTCATGAACACTCACACATACACTCACACTAAGACACATTCACACACTCAAACACTCATAAAACTTTCTCTATCTCTCTCTCACACACACACACATACACACACACACATTCAAGCACTCACACATGCACATGGAGGCTCACATACACTCATATACACATACTCACACATACACACTCATACAAACTCACACACTCACTTTCACAATACACATGCTCACTCTCTCTCACACACACATGCTCATGAACACTCACACATACACTCACACTTAGACACATTCACACACTCAAACTCTCATAAAACTTTATCTCTCTCTCTCTCACACACACACACACATACACACACACACAAACACCCCTACATATAAATTAAAAAATAAAAATAAAACTATAAAATTATTATTTACTCCTGACTTCAGGCAGCTGGCTTTGATTTTTAACAATTCTTGAAAAAAATTTACTCATAGTTTATGTTGAAGGACCTGCCTGAAGGACCCAACTTGATAAATTCCTGACAGAAGATGAACTGGGTCCCATGTCATTCTGAATAAAAATGGAAATAGTTTAAATAACAGACCACAGTGTTTCTCTATAAAGAGGACATGTCACACAGACACACACACACACACACACACACCACAGCTGCTTGGGATCCAAAACACTAGGCCACAAGCTTGTAACCATAACCAAAAACCTGACACTAACAAAACTTAACACTAGTTCTAACACTAACCCTAACCCTAACCCTAACCCTTTAACCCTAACATTAACCCTAACACCTAACCCTAACCTAAACCTGACCCTAACACCTAACACTAACTCTAACCCTAACATATAACCCTGACACTGACCGTGATCCTGACCCTAACCCTAACTCCTAATCCTAGCCCTAACCCTTAACCCCTAACCCTAACCAACCCTAACCAACTCTAACCCTAACCCTAACCAACCCTAACCCTAACCCTAACCCTAACCCTAACCCTAACCCTAACCCTAACCCTAACCCTAACCCATAAACATACAGCAATCCAAGTCCCAGTGTCTCAGTTTGTGTCCCCACTACCTGGTATAGTGAGATGATTAAATGACTATTTTATGTGAGGAAACAAATATAAGACCGATACTATAAAGTTGTATAAAAGTGAAAGTTGCTGTAAATTAAGAAAATACTTCTGCTGCTGTCCCTCCTGGAAGGAAAACCTGTGCCCTCTACTGACCTTGAAAGAATGACAATCAGTGTGACTCATGGCTCACCACCTGTAGTCAGGCCTCCTCTTTCCTACCTTTCCCTGAGTCTTCAATAAACTGTGATTTAGTGGAAGAATTTCCCTTATTCCTCTAAGAAATAAATGTTCTGTCTGAGTGATTTGTACCTTGTAACCTGAATTTAGATATGGAAATCTAAATGGATTAATTCACCATTTATAATATGCTATATTTTAACATGACAAAAATAAAGGAATGTTTTTGAAGAACTAATAATTTCTTCAAAAATATAGTGTGTACTTTGTAGAACACACACATACACAGTGTGAGCTAACAAAGCATACTAAGTATGTGAGATTAAGACTATTTCCTTCCAAACTTCTGTTTTCATTCAAGTTATTACTTGAATTAATAGTTTACATGTTAACTAATCTGTATTAATAACTTAGTGGGAATGCATTTTATTTACAGTTCATACTTCTCAAGCATTGATGGAGTGAGACACACCAGAATACTCTTTGAATTTAACTCAGAAAGAAATCTCCGTACATAATATGTGTAGTCTACTTATCTCAACATCAGTCAAAAATTCTCCAGTGTGGGAGCTGCCAGTTCCAATGCAGAAGAGCTTTCAGGGGCCAGCAGGAGGGCTCAGCAAATAGAGGTGCTTGCTGACAAGTTTACAGACTTGAGTTCAATCTCCGTAACCCACAGGTGGAAGGAGAAAGGTGACTCCCCCAAGTTGTTTTTTTTTTTTTTTACGTCCCACACAAATGCTTAGCACACATGTACGTGTACTGACACATACACTTATGCACACTTAATAAATAAATGTTTAAAAATAAAAAAAGACGCAGAATTGCTCTGACAATTGTCAGTCCATCTGCTCGAAGCATAGAGTATTCACTTTTAATTGGAACCCTTAAGGCAACTGGGAAATACACTTTTAAGAGACTCCTTCTGTGGGAGCCTTCAGAATACACATAGTCTGATGCTAATGTCCACTCTTTGGCAGTCAGCCAACCTCCTGGCAAAGGTCACTCTGGAGCAGGGATTATGAAGCATTAAGAAGCTTAAATGGAGAAAAGATAATTACTAAATATCCAATCCATTTGAAAAAAGCCTGGTAAAGTCTAATACTTAATAAAAAATGTACAGATTATAAATTGTGAGATTATCTTTTACAACAAAATTGTATTCTAAACAATAAAGGGAAAATAAATTGCTTTATCTGCATTTAATCATGACACAATATGAACTTTCAGTTATCCTGAAAGTGCACACTTCTTCATTTATTTTAATCTAAAAAGAGAATCCACTGAGCAAACTTTATTAATTCACTTTTAATCTTTTTTATATTTATCTATAAATTTGTGTTTAGTCTTTTAAAACCTTGTGGGTTACAGGAATTGAACTTAAGTCAATCTGGTCAAGATTTATTTACTGAGGGTTATAACTCAGGAGTATTGGAGACCCTCAAGTGTACTAATGACTTACCCCTATGACACAAAAAAATGAAATACCTTAGCTGTACTGCCCTCCCCGTCAGATATCACTTGATGGGTGACCTGCCTTTTATTTGAGTTTGGTTGTGTGGATTGGGTCTTAATGCACCTCTTGATTGTATGAAAGATAGTCTGAAGGACTTTGGAAAGAGATGTTTGGTTGTTTTGCTTTCTTTCAATTTGTTTGGTGAGACCAGTTGTTACCTATCCCAGGCTGACCTCAAAGTTACTTTGTAGCAAAGAACGAAGCTCCTACCAGAGCATAAGATTAACGAATGTTGCTGCCTAAGTATTTAGTAGAGTTAGGGTAAAAGTTGAGCGTAAACTGTGGCAGAGAAGAAAATACTTGCAAAACAGTGCTGCATTTGGTTCAGCACAGCCCTCCTCTAAGCTGCAGCCTTGCTTCAAGTCTGCGCCCACACAGGAAAGCACTCTTTCCTTAGTAAACTTAGAAGTTTACTAAGGAATAGTTATCCTAGAAACTGTAGTTACTCCAGTGAGGGAACCATGGCTCTAAACATGTTTAAGAAGTAGGAGAATTACTTTCTGGAACCGAACACAAAGGTGCACACATGATAAAGACAAGATTTCATCTCTTGCTTTTTTTGCACAGTCCACTCATTGCAAGCAACACCATCACAGTGAGTGCTCGCATGATTCTGAACAGTTGCTTTGTCACCCTCAAGATTCCACACCTCAGATTCATTCCCCGATGAGGAACGTTTACTGTACCTAACAATATTCCGAAGAACATGTCAATGCTCTGAGCAACATTCCAGGTCGCAGCCTCGGGGCCTTAGGAGATGCAATCACCTTGAAAGGTACATGATTTAGTTTGGGTACAGTCATGAGACATGATTAAGGAACTCCTCTTTCCTAACTACAGACGGAGATAGTGACTGGAACTGGGTATGCTAGCTAGAACTTCTTGTTTACATTGCCTTTACAGTTTGGAACTGAAATGTCCCCCATAGATTCATGCTTTATGTGCGTATACCCCACGCTCCTAGCCCCATGCCCCACCCCTTCATGCCCACTCCCTATGCCCCACTTCCTACGTTTACCTCTCATTCCCTGCTTTCCTTGCCACTCTGAAGTGGATCCCCCAGGAGAAGTCTGAGAGGCAGAAGGTCACTGGGGTTGGTTTGATAAAAGACCTGTGATCTGGCCTGATGCCATGCGTTCTAATTTTTTTTTCTTGTTGCCGTGAATAAACAACATGTCAAAAAGCAACTTGGGAAGTTAATGGTTATTCCACCTTACACTTCCAGATTACAATATATCACTGAGAGAAGTCAAGGCAGGAAACTGGAGCAGAAACCACAGAGGAGCATTGCTTATTATGAGATAACTCCCCTTGGCTCAGCAAACATTCTTCTCTTTTCTTTTTTATGAATCGAAATTTTAATATAAGAAGATTCTTATTTTTATCCACAAGATTTCCCTAGTTCCATATACGTCTATCATTTTGAGAGTTAGGTAGGGGGTGTAATGGGAAAGGTTGAGAGGAAGGAATATAGGAAGATCTGGAGGAAGGAAAAAGAAGTGCTGTAATTATTAATTTAATAACTTATTAATTAACAAACAATAAATTTATATCAATAATTATTAATGTATATAATAATTTAATGGTTTCTGTAATTATGTAGTATAACAATATTAAATAATGTATTTATTTTTAATTTAATTTAATAATTAATTTAAATACTTTAATTTAATTATTTTATTTAATTTAATCATTTAGTAAAATTTTAATTTACAAATATAAAAGAATATGTTATGCAACTCAAAACCACCTGCTCAAGAGTGGCACCATCCAAAGTATCCTGGCTTTATTCCCAGAAGCATCAACAGTCAAGACAGTTCCGGACAGGTACGGCCAGCCAGTTTGATCTGGGCGATCCTTCAATTGCAAGCTTTCCCAGTGACTCTTGGTTGTGTCAAGTAAACAATAGTCTAACCAGCACACATGTTGTGACCTATGATGGAGGCCCTCCTTCCTGTACCTTCCTCACCAGGATGTATTGTAATCTCTCTGAAACAGTGAGCCAAGATGAACCTTTCCTTACTGAAGTTGTCTCTACAAACCAATGTGAAGGCCTCTATACAGTTGTTCAACATAGCTTCTCCCATCTCCCTTGAGGAATCAGTCTCAACACAGCATGTGGAGCAAACAGGGCCACACGGAAGAACATGGACATTCTGTACACAATGGCTGTGAGACTGTAAAGTATTGGACAGAAAATTACAATTCAAGTTTTTCCCTCTAACTCAATACTACATTGCTTTAGGTCAGATAAGACTGTTCAATAGAAGCCCAAAAAGAAGAAACACAACTCAAACGGTAAGAACAGAAACCCCTTCCTTTTGCAGCTACTAAATCGGAACACGAAGACTGTTGGAAATCTCATCCCTCCATCCTATCCAGAGAATTATTCTCTGTTCTTAACTCACCCACGCCTCCTTTTCACCTGAAGTGAAGAAACGCTACATTGGAAATGAGGCAGGAATACATTTTTTTTTTTTTTTTTTTTTAAAGAAGGCGTTGGAAGATGCCAGTTGAAAAGTTTTCTTTTTCCACTTTGGAGCAAAGAAAGGTGCACTGGCTGTAATTGGCATGACTGAGCAGCAGGGAGCAGGGGTAAGGTACCCGTGCCATCGCCACCCCTGGGTTTGGCTGTCTGCATCTGCATCCTGTACCACACCATTCAAAGCCTTCAGGTCGCTCGGCTTGTTCCTGGCAGCAACCTGAGCCTGTGGTGCTGCCTGAGTGGAAGGCTTCCTGTGCGGGTATTTATTCCTCCTCAGGTCTCAGCCACTACTGAGTTGGCTCAGACTGCTACCCTTGGCAGTCACATGCCCAAGCTATTTTTATAAAATGTGCCTTCTTTGTGAATTTGTCTTTTAGGAAAAAGTGCATTTCTAGTGTTGCAGCTTGATCTGGCCAATAAATCATATGTAGACTAGGGGACTCTTAGAAAGATGTGAACATTTCGAAAATCTGGGAAGAGACCACAGAGGTTGCTTCTGAGAGAGGAGAGTGAAGACAGAAGGCATCCACTGAATACCAGAGGTGGTTATATGGCCTCAGTCATGGGGTTAAAGTTCATCTTGCTTTGAACTGAATTACATGTTTTTGTGTGTAAGCCATATTTCCCCTACATGATTTTTAATGGTTTTTAAATCATGAAATATTTAAAACTGATAAAATGTATAAGACTGTGAAGAATGTTGTAGCTCTCCACTGTAAGACAATGTTATTCTTATGTAAATATAATTGCTGTATGTTTTGTTAGGAATATTCATGTTTCTCTGTATATTCAACATAGTTTCAGATATGGGAGAGTAAAATACATACCTCAAATGTGTTCCCTGTTGACTATTCAAAGAAAGTAGAAATGTCTGTAAATGCAGGCATGGGTCTGAAAAAAATCTTTTTGTATGGAGCAATTGGTTGCTGTCATATTAATAAAGGACCAGATGGCACACCTAATATCCACCCCACCGCCATGTCTTGCAAAAGCTCTATCCACAGGAGGATTTTGGGTTCCGATATATGTGCAGAGATGGTCAAAGAGGTTTCACTTGTATAGACAGACAACCTTGCTGGACATACACCTTGCCCATCCTTGCAGAGGTCATCACCTTCTTCTCCCAAAGGGGCCACTCCTTAGTTCATGTCAAGCTCTGTATAAGGGCTCAACCATCTTGTCTTTCCTTAGTCTCATATTGGTATGCATGTGCTTCCCATGCACGGGCATGCAATAAAATGTGCAGGTTTTCTTAACACCATCAGTTTATCTGATGGACTGTAATGATTGAGAACTTCAGTAGGAAAAGAGGAATTAAAAACTCACATCCACAATCAATAAATCACACTGTGGTTACTGAAACTGAGTTCTTAGTAGTTAAAAAAGGCAGGTTATGAAATCACCCAGAAACAAGACACAGAGAGCTTGGAAGACAAGCTCAGGAAGTAAAATGCTTGCCTTGTAAGCATAGAGACCCGAGTTTGATCCTGGGAATACATGAAAAAATAAAAGCCAGGGAACTTCTGGGGAAGTTCATACGCAGAGAAAGAAACTGTTTGTTACAAATGCATTTACATGGAAGGGTGCATCAGGATCCAGTGACTCTATATGCGTACTCGATATGGAAGAGTGAAGAAAACAGAAGCTGTGGGCTAGCCTTTCTATTCATCAAGACTCTTATTCTTTGGGAATAAGCACGTACATGCACGTGCACACACACACACACACACACTGATGCATGAAGTAGAAGTTTCTGATTGTGTCATGATGCAGACTCTATGGTGTTTTGCTGAGGCAAGACCTATGGGAGAATACATGATGTTTAGAGAGAGTGAAAATAGGACTCAACGGACAGTGAAGGTGCACTTGCATAGCTAGCCTTGCAAATTCATTCGTCTCACATCTTCACTGATATTCCCTTTGTTGACAGAGGCATGGCAAAAAACTTCTTCTGGCATCCTGGCTAGTTCTGGTTGTTCTCACTGATACATGCTGATCCAGCAGAGGCCTGGCTACTAAACTGGACTGCTGGTATCCTGACAAATGGAGATTGAAATCAGGCCAAAGAACTATGTCTAGGCTGCTCTACCATATCATAGCCCCTTGTCCTTTTATTATTTCTTGTCCCCTACATTTGGATGGTGGGCTAGAAGAGGGAGTCGAAGCATTTGAGAACCTTTATTAATAAGGTAAAATTATAAAATTATTTTATAATTAAAATTATAAAATAAGCTTTGAAAAATCTCAGCCTACAGATGAACAAGTTACCTCTGAATAAAGTGATTGTTTCTGCTTAAATATACTGATATTGTTCTATGACTTAAAAATGTTCCCAAAGAAATATGTTCAAAATACATTATATACATATATGACATTCATGTGGCAACTCAGTTACCTTTCCCTTCCAACTACTGCCAGTCAAACAGCCATGATTGCGGTATAATTTAAGTCTATTTTAATGTGGACAGTTATTATATTTCCAAATATTTAAGTAATAGAATAAAATTTGTAGGAGCATAGTTTGAACAAAATTATAAACATAATCTTGCCAGATTTTTGTTTTTTAACTCCACAAACTCATACTATTATAATTAAAGCTTCTGATATTCTTTTCAGATTTTTAAGATAAATTTTTCTCTATTGTATACATAGCAAGGTTTTAGAATTCTGAATATCATTATATTAAACCCAGGTTTACATTCTTAAAACTATGGTTTGCATTTAGTAGGGTTTTAAACTTAAAATAATATCTACTAATCCTAAAAATTTTATAAATAAATTCCTTTTTAAAAATATTTAAAAGTAAACATTGACAGATATGAACAAGACAGATTTGTGGGAAACAGGCTGGACAGGGAGAGAGATGTAACGAAGGACAGTTTACAAGATATACAGAGGAAACAAACTAAAAATATAGAATTAACTTCAAAATCCATGTTCAGTTATTTCCATAAAGAACTATACTTTTCCCCTGGATGTGTATGTATGCATATATATATATATATATATATATATATATATATATATATTATATAACACACATGATATATAACATTATTATATATTATATAACACACACACGATACATATATAATTACATTATAATATATTATATAACACACACTATATATATATATATATATATATATATATATTCTGCATATGCAAAGGATGAACATCTCAGTTATAAATCCTCACAGATTCGACCTGAGGGTGCCAACACTAAATTTAACACAATGGTAATCTCAAAATAACAAGGCATTCAATTCATAACCTGGCCTGGTGGCAAAGGCATGTCATCAGAGCCAACCAGGATGAGTCAGGGAGAAAGTCAGCTGAAGGCCTGCCTGTTAAAACATGAGTTTGACATCAGCTCAAGCCACTTACTGAGACCCTATCTCAAAACACAGAGTGAAAATAGAGCTGGGTATAACTCACTATTAGAGAGCTTACCCCATAGCATAGTTTTCTCTTCTTTCAGTGAGAAAAACATTCTGACCAAACACAATTTTGAAGAGGAAAAAGGTTCATTTCAGTTTACAGATTATAATCTATCATCCAGGAAAAGCCAAGGCAAGAACTCAAGGCAAGAGCTTGAAGCAGCAACCATGGAAGGACATTACTTCCTGGATTGTTCTCATGCTCTTATTTTTAGCTGTCTTATACAGCCCACCTGCCAGGTGATAGCACAGTCCACGCTAGGCAGTACCCTCCTACATGAGTTAACAATCAAATAATGTCCCTATAGACATGACCATGGGCTAATCTGATGGGGAAAACTCCCCATTTGAGACTCCTTCAGAGGAGACTCTGAGCAGTATTAAGTTGACAGCTTAATCTAACTTAGCATGCACAAGGCCTCACATCCAATCCCCACTACTGTGAAAACCAAAAGATGTAGCTCACTGTTTATTCCCTTGTTTGTTCTTTGACTATTTGTGTTTATTGTCTTGCTTGTTCCTTGACTATTTGTGTTTATTGTCTTGCTTGTTCCTTGACTATTTGCATCTATTGTATCGCTAGTTCCTCAACCTAGAACTGACCTTAATACTTGCATATAATTAAAATGGTATAAAAGCAAAAAGGAGGAGGGAGGATGGAATAAGGGGTTTCTAGGGAGGGGAAATGGGGAAGGGGTATGACATCTGAAATGTAAATAAAATATCCAATTAAAAAAAGAAAGATGAAAGAATGGCTGAAGGGTAGCAGGAAGAATAGCATTGAAATGTAGAGATATTTTAGAATATAATCTCATAAAGGAATGCTTCTAGCTGCTGTAAAGAATACACTGTTAGACAAATGTTAATATAAGTAGGTGACATGTTTGTGATCTAGTCATTGAAAACAGATTTACTTTTAAAAAATCATTTCCTAAAAAACTGGGGCTGGACCAGATTGTTCTATGGAAGTAGTTAGACTGTGCACCCTTCTACTGTGTGTCTGGATCAGATGAGCTAGCTTCCTCCAATAGGAATGGACTCTGCCCTTGAGCATGTATAAATCTGTGACTTTGATTTTGACAAGAATTTTGGACAGCAGTGCCATAATTTGCTTCCTATTGCTGTAATAAACACCACAACCAAAAACAAGTTGGTGAAGGAAGAGGTTTTTCCAGTTTTCAATCTAAAATCCATCATAAAAGAAGTCATAAGAACAGGAATCTATAGGCAGAAACTAAAGCAAAGATCTTGGAGTAACGCTTGTTCCTCATGTCCTACTCAGCCTGCTTTGTTATATAACTCAGGATTACCTGCCTAGGTATGGCACTGTCCACAGTGAGTTGTGCCCTCTCATAGCAAGTAATAATCAGTAACGTGCTCCGTAGGCTTGCCTGTAGGCAATCTGATGAATGAATTTTGTCAATTAAGATTCCTTCTCCCAAGATATGTCTACGTTTGTATTAAGATGACAAAAATGATCCCAAACATTTATATGCCCTTGGGGTTCAATGTTCATATAGAGAATATTGTGGTTGTCAGATAAAAGAAGTTGTGGGCATAGCCAGGCAGATGGCTTAGTCCTGTGAGACAAACTATGAGGACCTGACATTAACTCCTCAGAACCTGCATTAAACACTTGGGCATGCTGTTACATGCTTATAATCTCAGCATTGGGAAGGAGTAAGCAAATGGGTCCTCAAAACTCAATGCCAGCCAGCCTAGCCTATAGGAATGGACAGTAAGAGGCCTTGTCTCTACAAGAGAGAGGAGAGAGAGAGAGAGAGAGAGAGAGAGAGAGAGAGAGAGAGAGAGAGAGAGAAAGAGAGAGAGAGAGACCAACATCTGAGAAATAACATCTAACATTGTCCTCTCAGTTTCAAATGAACATAAACATGTACATACATCAACATACACAAACACATATACACAAAAAGAATATAGAAAATTGGATCAGATCAAAGTGGTATTATAAAACACACAGAGTATACTTTGCTCAGTCAAGACCTAAAAGTATTTGCTGCTTGTACAGGAATCTGAGGCTGGCTTCTCAGACTGGTTTTGGTAGTCTGTTGATGATGTCTAGGGTGAGGAAGGGAATAGCTGTGGAGCTGTAGGATGTGCCTTGATTAAATGCAATCTTGAAAAGGAGAGTGTTCTTCTCTCATCATAAATATCATAGCTTGAGAGGATTTCTGAAGCCAGTAAGCAAATCTTTCCAGAAAGACGGCACTAGTGGAACTGGAACAAAACAGGTTAGCTGAAAACAAGTGGCAATCATGTATTGTACTGTGTATGTACCCTGAGAACTACCAGCCACTTGTCTTGTAAAGTTGCCACTGTCATTGTATTGCCTTCAAGGGAAGTGCCTGAGCACCTCAAACCACCAGTGATTGGAATTTCTCAGACCGTCACTTTGCAGGGTGCTTGAAATGTATATGTAGGAATTTGTACATTGTCATACACAAAATCATGTACAAAATTTATATTTAGAAGTGACTTTTGCTTGACAAACAGGTTGAAACTTCATGTTAAAATGGGGTCATTCTTCATCAGAAATCACTCAGTAGCTTAGAGCACTTATCTTGTGAACGTGGCTAAAAGTCTGGGAGATGTTCAGAGACAAATAAAGAGTAACATCTTTCACAGCAAAGTACAGATTTCTGTCTCTTTAAATCAATCACTTCTGATTGTGTACACCAGCTGCTAAAGCTAAAATCTTTGATATAGAAAAAAGTTGGGGAAAGGGTTCTAATTAACTTGATTCTTCTGCAGATCGGCCAACTCATTCATGCCCAGAGCAGCACAGAGGCACAAAGACAGGTTCATTATTGTTACTCTCCAAAAATGACCATAACTGTGTAGCGACAGATACATCTAGAGGTCTGCATGTTAATACCTTACCCTCTCCTACACTGCATAAACACCTGCATAAAGCTCTTCCAGATACACAAACATGATTGTCTGCATGCATGTGTGCGCACGCGCACACACACACACACACACACCCACACACACACACACACACACACTGTTAGCAGCAGTATGTATACACAACCAAAATTATTTTTGCCAAACAGAGGAGAAAGACAGAAAAAGAGACCAAGACAGAAAGAGAAATGGAAAGATGGAGGGGAGAACTCCATTTTTCTCAGTAAATCCCAAAATAGAGAATCAAGTTTGTCCAAGTTCACCGTCTGTTGGCTGGTGACCCACAAATAAGCTCAGAACCAGGTGGAGGCACTGTTTGAACTTCTGTTACTCAGAAGATATTCACATCACCAGAGCTACGGCTCACATTGCACAGGAGATAAATATAGCTACAGTATTGATCTCCTGCTTAGAACATTTACCTTTCAGCAAACCGAGACCAGTAAGGTGAAAGATACTTACCCATATTTATTCTTGACATGTTTTATAGGTGAAATTAAAGTCTCTAATTTGAAGCAATAAAAATCCAACACTTTCTAAAAAGCCTGAATTCAACAAGATGGAAGAAGTATATTATGGTAGAACAAAAAAAAAAAAAAAAAAGAAAAAAAGAAAAAAAAAAAGAAAAGAAAAAAGAAAAAAGAAAAAAAATCAATGTAACAAGCAACAAAAACTATGTCACAAAAGGGCTATTCGGATGATTCTTTAATTAAAAATGGGATTTTCTAATCATGGTTTATTTTGTACATTTCAGTGACTCAGTGATCATTTAAAATCTCAGTCTAGGAGTCTTTCTGTTATTCTCCTTCATACTCTTCATTCCTTTACTTCTAAAAACTTCATTTATATAATTTTATAAAATATATAATTTATAAATATATAATATATATCTTATATGTATAATATAAATCTTTTATATTATATACTTATACATTAGTCTTTGATAGTTTCTGGCACGATGTATGTAATGAGTTTTAGTCTTTTTTAAGCCTCTTTATCCTTTCCCTTGCCACTGAAACACTTCTTTCTAACAGGTACCTCCCTTCACATCTTCTTTGTGTGTCATGATTGTTTACATACACATGAGTTGGGGCTACATACCGGAGCATGAGTAACTTAGCAGTGACTACACCACTGAAGAAAGTTACAAGGCTACCCACCAGCCGTCACTGACTATCATGTATCTCTATGAATTTTGAAAACCTGAGGCACAGAACATTCCCTCAATCTGGAAAATCAATACTGGCATCCCCCAGCTAAACATCTGCTTTGTCTCACAGCAAAATATACTTCTCCTTCTGGCCTGTCTGATGCTAAATCCAAACTGCTAAGCACCTATAATCCATAATCAGGTATCCTGGACTGGAATTGCAGTGTGCAATCATCTTTAGAAAGTTTGTTTGGTTTTTTTTTTTTTTTTTTTTTATTTTTGAATTTTCTTATGTCACATGGCTTAGGCATTAATTTCAAACACAATAGCAGGAGACAACTTCAATATGTGTCCAGATATTTGTTTAGGAACCCAGCCCTGTTAAGGTATGTTGAAGTTTCTTTAGTTTTTATTAACATTTTTTTCATTTGGTCTATTACCTGCAAATAGTGTTTTGTGTGTTTCTGAAGTGGGACCCAGGACTCACTAAGAACATGTTCTGCCATTGACATGTATACTCAGCTCTCGAAGATAGCTTTTCACATTAAACTGTTCTGAAAAGATTAGAACAAGCAACTAAACAAAAGTACTATTCCTCTCTTCACTTTTCCAGGAAATCCCCATTCAGCTCCTCTGTTACTCCTCTGATGTCTCCAAATAGTACATACATAAAGGTAGATGCCATCTTCTTACGTCTCAATTATTGTATATAATGCCAATAAGAACATCTGAACTAGAAGATTTTGATGTACTTCTGCGTTCATTTTCTCTTTTTATCCCATCATTATAATCTCATTATGGTTATATACACACAAAAAAAATATTTCTTTCGTCAAAACGTATACAATTTCTATTTCCATTTTTGTGCCACATTTTGTTTTACCTAAAGTTGATACATACATCATTTCTTCGTTATTTTATTCTCTTCAAATATTTTCTATTCCTCTGTAACATTGATGGTGTGTAAGGTCATTGCAGTATCCTTCAGGATCATGGGCTCCAGTCCCTGCCAAATCACTTACTTGGAACTTGCTGCAAGCGTTCATGGTAGCAAGTCTGTGTCTACTTCATCCACATCTATTCTCAGTGCTTCTGAGCAACATTCTCCATTGGCTTTTCCTGAATACATTTCATGGAAATGTATCTCCCTGCAGATTCCAAGAAGACACGAGGAAGAAAACACTCGTAGCTGAACTCAGGGTTTCTTTATTCTGCCCTCCCAGCAGAGTAAGCCTGTCTAAGCTTGGATGTGTAAGGTGAGGAGGCTGTGGTGATACTGCTGCAGAATTTCATGTCTTTCTTTAGGAGTTCCTTGACCAGAGAGGTTAATTTTCTGTCTGGAAAATTTTCTGTTTTCTTGTCATAGTCCTGAAATCATGACAGTATGAGATGATCCCTTCATCTGTTGTGTTGGACATTTATTAGGTTATTTCTTTATCAAAATTACTCATCTTTGACCCTGTAAAAATGTTATACTATGAGAAGGTGCTGCCTCCACCCCAGTATCCCCCTTCCTTGGGATATCAAGTTTCTACAGGATTAGGCTCATCCTCTCCCACTGGGGCCACACAAAGCATTCAGTCCTTTGTTACATATGTGCCTTGGGACTTGGACCAGCCCATGCATGCTCTTTGGTTGGTGGCTTAGTCTCTGGGAGCTACCCTGGGTCCAGGTTAATTGACACTGTTGGTCTTCCTATTGGGTTGCATCCCTTCCAGTCTCTTCAATCCTTTTCGTAACTCTTCCATAGGGGCCTTGACCTAAGATGGGATGGGGTGAAGAAGTCTGAGCGGGGGGACTAGGAGAGGGCAACATTTGGGATGTAAATAAATGAATGAATGAATTAATAATAAAATATATTATTCTTTTGATGATTTTTCTCTCTAGAACATTCTGTTCAGTCTTTCTGAAACTTCCACTATTATTGAGCCCTCAAGACTGGTCCTTTGACTTCCTCATCTTTTCCCTCCAGGATTTATTTCTACTTCCTTTTATGATAAAACTTGAATTATTATTAAATATTATATTTGAGTTATCCCCCAATATTAAACAGTCCCTTTTTCTGAGTATTCAGAGAGTATCCTTTGTTTATTTCTGGGGGGGGGGGGGGCATTCTGAATTTTTGGTTTTCCAAGGATCTTAATTAAGGTATATCTAAAATTCTATCAGCTCAACATTTTCTCTCAGCTCTTTCTGTCAGTCTTTTGTGTTTCTTCAAGGATTGTCTTCTGTTAACTATTAGATGTCTGATAATACTGTCCTTCTGCTTATATTTAAGTGTGATGGTCATTTTCTGCTTCCTGGAGCCCCTTTTCTCCTTGTGTTTTGGAATGTCTTTTGAGAAAGAGGAAGAAACATATCCCTACTCTGCCAAACGAAAATGTTAAGGCAATGCAATGTTTGTTTAGTTATGTCTTTTCAAGGCAGTGTGAAATTTGTTAAGAACATTCTAGTTCCATTTACCACTCTTAAAGCAGCAAATCTGTACCTTAAATATTGGTTACACCTGAAGACTCAACATTTAGAACTGTAAAATATTCTGTTAATTGACGCTGGGAGAAGCTGCATGACTGACACTTGGCTTAAAGAATGAGTTAGGTTATCTTGCTACACACAAGAGGGTAGATATGGCTCTAGGTGGAGCATCCTGCAATGAACATTCATAAATGATCAGTTCTGACTGACAGTTATGTCTGTATCATGTATCAATGCCAGGATCCACACTTACTTTATGCACATATGCACATAAACACATACATATTATCTATACACACGAGTATACATACATACATATCTACACACACACAATTATCTGTAAAGACTAGAATGGGCATCAGATACTCAGGAACTGAATACAGGTGTTTAGAGTCACCTGACATGGATGAGAACTAAACTATGGTCCTCTGCAAGGGCAGCAAGTGCAGGAGCTGCTGAGCCTCCCTTCAGCACTTTCACTGACTAAAAGCAGCCCATCTCTTTAACAACACTGCATTGCCCACCTCTGTCATGTGGTCCCATTGCCCTTTAAATTCACAGTGTCAAAAGAGTACAACATCTGCTGAACCCAGGACAATTCTTCCTGATTTAGGGTGGAATAACACTGAAAACCAATGGTTGACAATATCTAAAACTGACAGTTCATCCTCGGTGAGATTTACGACTAAGAACAAATAGTTTTTAATCATGCCTTTTATTTGAATCCTCTGGGATAATCAGGTTTAGACTTCAGATTACAATCCACCTTTCTTAGAAAGGATCTGTTCTTTAAATCCTGAACCTCTCTTGTTGCTTTAATTCACATTGCATCATTGCACAGTCCAGTCCACAGAAAACAACACACTGGTGTTAGGAGACAGATTTACCACAGCAGCTCCACAGGGACTTCTGAGCTTTGCCTCAAAAATCTTGACAAAATAATTCATATTTTAGAATTTTGCAAGTAGCGTGACATTTTCTGAGTTCCTCTGTTAGCTAGCAATCTATGCAATTCCAAACAACTCTGAGAGTACTAAGAATAATTTGACAGTTTGGGGTTGTTTCCATATAAATTAAAAAATTTTTTCTGCCCTGTAATTATCCTTGAGATCTTTTGTTATTAAAAATAGAGGTTGTAACTGAAATGATATAAAAGCAATAAGCTTCATTCTATGTAATTTCATTACTGTTATTGCCTCTTCAATATATCTATCAATAGATTAAGATGTAAAATGATACATGAGATAAGGCAATAGTGGTTATGTCAAAGAGGCATAGTGTGGTAAGATGTGTTTCAAAATGAGAAATCCAAATGTATGCTTTGACCTATATCCTAAAATATCTCCCAAGGTTATTTTCCCAGTATGTGGTTCTTACTCTCTTTGCCTTCCACTTTTAATTATCACTAGAGAAAGTTGGAGGGGTCAGAAAAAATGGCCATTCTTTTCTAGGCAGGAACAGTTGTGACTTGCCACACTAGCAAGATCAGCTAAATCACAAAAATCACAAAATAGGTACTCAAATATTACTGTCTCCACAAAATATTTAGTACACAAGTTGTTTCTGGGCTCTTTGTATTTTCAATGTGTGTGTGTGTGTGTGTGTGTGTGTGTATACTTGTGTATATAGATAATATGTATGTATTCACGTGCATATGTTTATATGTTTATGTAGATATGTATAGGAGATATATTTATGTGTGTGTAAATATAGACATATGTATGTTGATAATTTGTGTGTTTATGTAGATATGTGTTTATGTAGATGTGTAGGGATATGTGTGTGCATGTGTGTAGATTCATGTGTGTAGAAATGTGGGGGGATATGTGTGTGTGTAGATATAAATATGTGTGTGTATAGATATGTGTGTGTTTGTAGGTTTATGTATACGTGTGTGTGTGTGTGTGTGTGTGTGTGTGTATTTGCAAACAAGTTAAGAGGGCAAAGTGGAAGTAAATTGTTAAGCTTAAAAATAAAAACACCAGAGAGAGATGATTAAACTTGAGGATTTACACAGTGTTAAAGCACAGAAATCTATAGTTTTCAAAATATCCCCTCTGGATTCTTTTACAGATGGGCCAAAAAACAAATGTTAAAAACATAGTTAGGGATATGGAAAATGTGTGGTTAAGTTTACATAGCATAAGAAAACAGGATTCAAAGACACAAATGTTCTAAGACACAGATGGACACACATAACAGGAGAAAAATCATAGAGAGAGATGAAGGCAGCATGGGGGTGTGATGCAGTAGTAATGATAATAAATAAATGGAATGGAATGAAAAAATTAAAATAAGCAAAATTAAAATTTTCAATATTCTGTGGCCTGGTCTATCTGCAGATGTTCACGTATTATGCAATACTTTGACCTTAGCATAAACATACTGAGCTTAAAGATATTAAACTGAATCCACAAACTAATCAAACAAATGTTGGGCTTATAACATTCTCAAGCTGGCTTTATTCTGTAATGATTTTTTTCCCCTCAAGTGTGAACAATTGTTTAATCTTCTAGACTTAATACCATGTGAACTAAAAAGAATATATTCTATGAAAATATAAACATTTCCCACAACCACGTGCATAACTTTCAACATAATTATTGCTAATAATTACTACTAATAAGTGTTTAGTCTTACTGTATAAATTCAAAATTATTCCTAGCATCTCAGAATTGTACTATCTGGGCCAAGCTCTTCCTGTGACATCTTAAGTTTAACACTGTTTTATGATCTAGTTGACAATGTAAAAGTATCCAGATTAGTTAGAAGAATGTTCTATATTTTGTTTGACAAATCCAAGTGGGGATATTTAGGCATCCAAAATTCATAGGCAGCATCTGTTGTATACATGTCATATTGAATTATAATGAATATAAGAGTACTGATGATTGCATCGGATCTGATTTCTCCAGATTAGAACCAGATTAAGATTGTGACTTTTATAGTATTTGTTCATTGAAATTTAGCGTATGTCTACTGGTTGAGATTCAGATTAACATGCCTGCAGCCATCTTGGTCATAACCATCATTTTGGCCATCAGGTGATACTAACATACATCTTAAAATGAAAGGATAAAGTTCTCCAACAACCAAGTATGGTGTGTTGACAACTGGATCTTTGGTGGTTTCCTAGGTGATGCCAGGCATGTCAACAATTCTTTAGAAAGGCCAGATACATTATGTTGGGCCCTGACCCACCTTTGTTTGGCTTAACACATGAGTCTTTTTCTCTTGCCAGGGAGTCTAGGACTCTTCCAACCTTTCTGCTGCCCAAACTGTATGTCTCTGTGCAAGAGTCCCTAATAAACTGTATTTTCCAACAATCCTGTATCTGACTTTTTCTGTGGTTTTATATCACTTTCTGACATTGACAGATCATTTTTATACCTGGAGATATGTTTGTTTCCAAAACAAGAGGGAAAATGAACTGGACCAGAGAAGTGAACCACGCAGTGTTCGACAACAAATTCCTACTGAACATTATGTTGATTTATGTCCCATAACGTAGTATATGTCAAATTCGAAGCTTCCTCCGCTCACTGGGAGGGGAACCAGCATCTCCACAACTCTTACTTATGAGAGACTCACTAGTTTTGGAGAATATTGTGCCACACTATACATGAGGAGCCATGGAAATGAGAAAGTCTGCTGGGAGTTCTGGTACAGACAGAACCAGTGTTTACCGAAGTAGCATGGGTACAGCCCTGAATTTTTAGGTAAATCTTTGCAGAGTCAACTTCACACTTGATATCTGGATCAGAGGTGTTCAGTTGCTGGACAATGGCCAGTCTTCTCACCAAGTCTGATTGGAGATTGTATACATGCATGTATGTATGTATGTATGTATGTATGCATGCATGCATGTATGTGTAGTGTGTGTGTGTGTTCATAAGAAGTGCTTGCTATGTTTAGAAATGAAGTATTCCTTACAGTTCCATAGTTTTGAAAGCTTGATCTCCAGTAGAGCTGTTTCAGGAAGCTGAAAAGCCTTGAAAACTTTGGTTAAATTCATAAAAGCAGGTCACTGGGGAGAACTCAGAAGGAAAGTTATATCCACGGCAGCTTCTATCTCAATATCTCAGCTTCTTGATCTGCCATTGAGATGTATCTTTGCTTTCCGTCAACCATAAACTCTGCCATGCCTTCCCAACCACACTGGGCCTCACACTGTAAGCCAATAGAGCTATTTTCCCTTAAATTATTCCATCAAATATTTTTCTCACAAAAAATAAAACATAGTAACAAAAAAGTAACATATCTCTGTAGAGTTACTGAGAGAGAGAGAGAGAGAGAGAGAGAGAGAGAGAGAGAATATGTTGGGGAGACTCTAAGAATATCCATGGAAACATCTAAGTGGGCTTTGAATCACCAACCCCCCTGGGACGTTTCCCAACATTTATTCCAACATAGTCTTTCATGGTATAATACGTGAATCAGCCTGATGACTCGTGTCTTTAGAGCAATCCAGATTTCTGTGGTTTAAAAGTGTCACACAAAGCTGTTGTACTGGAAGCCAAGTTCCCAATGCAGTGATGCTGGTAGGTAGGAAGCATCAGACAATAGGTCATCAAGTGTTCTGCCCTCTTAAGTTGGATGCTACAATCATAGCAAGTAGATATAAACTCCTGATAAATAAAAAATTCCAGCTATCTTTCGCTCTCCTGACATCTGCCCTTCTGCCTTCTGCTATAGGCTGATGCAACATGAAGTTCCTCTTCACGTGTGTACCTCTCAGTTTTGGAGACTTCCAGCCTCTAGAGCAGTCACAAATAAAACTGTACTCCCTCTTCCTTACCTAGTGTTGGGGGCCGACTTTTAGCAGAAAGCGGCTATCAGCTTTGCAGCCATCTTGAGCCATATACCCTGACATGAGACTTGGATTACAATAGCCTACAACAGCTGAGAACACTCCGATAATCTTGGTTTAGATACCTTGAGATTAAAGGTGTGTGAGATTAAAGGTGTGTAACTTAAGAGTGACCTAGAGATCAGATTTAGAGACAAGACCTAAGGGCATGATTATAGGTGTGACTTAGAGGCAAGGCTTAGAAGTGAGACATAAAAGGCAGAGATAGAACAGAACTGAGAGTCAGACACAGCAGACAGAGGAGACACTTTTAGGAGACACTTAGAGAAAGAGAGACTGAAGAATAAAAGGGATTGAAACACATTCTGTCTGGTCTCCATTCTTCGAGTCCGTCCTCACTCTCTCTCTTGCTGAACCCCAACCCGCGGACCAGAGCAGCCGCTTGGACCAAGATACAGTGGCCGCCAAACGCGGAGCAGCCCGGGCCTCAACATTTTGCTCGGGCCCCAACAACCTAGCCTCAGCCATTCCTCTATAGCAGCGCAGAGCAGTCTTGGACACAATCAATGACCTCTTAAGATGATCTGTCTAAAGTTAGAGATCATCAAAATCAACAGAACCAAACTTGGAACCAGCTTCACAGTGGGTTTTATAACCAAAATAAATAAATGAACGGGCTTGAAATGTGAATTGAGTAAGCCTACATTTCAGAGTATTCTAGGTTGTCCTAAGCAATGGCCTGCAATTGCTCCAATAAACTCTTTTTAATGCAGAGCATAAGAAAATGTTTCCAAATTCTTTGTTGGAATTTGAAGTTTGATAATTATTATTATTTTTTTTTAATTTCTGGGCAATTAAGAAACAGACGCAGGAATTGGGAAATGAAATGTTGACCTTATATGAGACGATGCTGTATTGGCAAATGAAAGTTACTTCGAAGGTCAGCGTGGGAAGTGGGGCCAGACCAGTCCGAGGAGGAGCAGGGATGGCACCCGCAGAGAGAGTTCAGCACTTGAGGGACAAACCAAGAAACAACCACACTTTATGAGTGTGCTACCAAAAATGAGATCCAGTGACCCAAGTGTGCAAGTAAGGGGCTTCTTCCTTGTTGAGGAGAAGACAATGAGACCATAGAGACAAGAAATGAAGCACCCCCAAGAGAATCATCAATAGCCCCATGTGTGCCCCAAGGCAAAGTGGGTGGAGAGAAAGGGGAGAAAAAGTGAGAGTTCGTACTTGACAGCCATCTAGCAAACTTCCTTCATGCACCAGTTTCTGAGGGAAGCACTATATTTATAGTGTTGTGCTTATTTTAACTTAATAATTCAGAATATAATTTATACCTTTGATATCTCTTTCAGGCTTCATAGTCCCTCATGACAATGCATGCGCTCTACAGTTCTAAATCTTTACCACACAACTCTGTAGTTTTTAAAGTCTTTAGAACTTTTGGGGTTCTAAATCTTCACCTAAATATTTGTAAATTCAAAATACTCCTCTAGATAAAACTTGACTTTCCAAAGTAAGAGATCACATGAGTGTGTTTGCCTCTTCACAGCTCAAGTACATAAAAAATTGAAAGCACTGGGCCTACCACGGCTCATAGGCCCCGTGCTGCAGAACAGAAATTTGGAAGTCTGTAAGGACTAGAAATAAATCAAAGAAGCCAAAACAAGAACTCAGTTAAGGAGTAACACCTGCTGCTCTGCAACGCAGTTACAGCAGCAAATATAAGCAGAAGGCAACACAGGCAGAGAGCTGGCTCAGCCCAAGCTGGAGCTTCTGAAGTCTTCCCAGTGGGGATCCAACTCTGTCTCTTGAAGAAGTGGTCATGGTGAGGGATGCCTCCCTGTTCTATTAAAAAAATAATGATGATAATGAAAAACATCAAAGTAGTGATGCATTCCTCTAACTGTGGACTGTAGAGGTACATCATTGATGGGGTTACTCATACCCTTTAGTAAATTGTGCCTTAGAATGTAAAGAATAAACCACAGAGGAAAGCAACACTTTTAATCTTAAGGTAATAAGAGGCCAAAGAAAGCAATCAACTCTGTGAGGTTTGTCTCAACCTTTCAGGAACAGACATCCCTATTCTAACATCTCACACCCTTGGCCTTTCCACTTCTGCATCAAATCTGTTTAAGGAGATGAGTCGAGATATCTCTTCTTCACCTTAATGGTGAACATGTGAGGCCCAGGTCACAAGTGAAGCTGCCTGTTAACATATCCCCCAGTATTTGCATTCTAACCAGGGAAAATGAGCTCATGGAGTCATTTCAGAAACCAGACAGAACTGGAAATATTTCATAGAAGAGAGACACTAGGCAAACATCAAAGCATGGTTTATCAATGAGAACCTGATCCTGATGGTGTTAACAGTAAATCTACTAGCCAGTTAAACAATGGGTGTGATAGGGGGTTCTTCCAATGGAAGGTTCTATAAGTGTCACATACAACTCTGGCTCCACAGGTCCCTTTAACTCCCCCACCAAGGAACTCTTATCAGGGAAAAGCATAGAAAAATGACCACATTCTCCTCAAGCCACTGACATTCAATCTTGGCATAAAAGGGGTATCTGTAATAGATCATGTGCAAATATTTTAGTGATGTTAGTTAAACTTCTCATCAATAACCAATAGGCACCTTATAAATGAAGACATGCTATTTCCATTTCAAAGGGAGACTGAGTTCAAGGGGAGCCTCTAGACACAGAAGCAAACTTTGTATTCAAGAAAACCGATTATAAACTCATTTGCAAAAAGTGGGAAATGAAAGAGATGAGCTAGCAGGTAAATGAGGACCCATAATTACAGCACTTGCTTGGGAGGCTGGGAAAGGAAAGACCAAGAGAAAAGGCTCCAATAACCATTACTCTCACCTTAAAAGCCATAAACTTGGTGACATAATAGCTTATTGAAATTCTGCATTTCCATGCCAGGTTTTGAGTAATATCCTTTTTAACTTTTTCAGGATTGATGAATCAACAGAGTGATCTGTGGGGATAAATGCTTGGAAGTCGTGAGAAATCACTTTGCCTTGCATATAGTAGCAATCCCAGGAGATCTACCCGGGTGCTGTGCATTTAATCACAATACGTGACCACAACCGGGTGCATTATAGCAATAGCCCCTAAATTCTAGCTCAGTCTCTTCCCATTTTATCACTGGTGGACACTGTATTAGAAAGATGTCAAGATTTACATTTTCAGTTGATTTAAGAGTTTATGAAAGAAGTCACCAGGAAAGGTAAAAATGATGGAGGATTAATGCAATGTTTTTGATAAGTTGCTGCTATAAAATTCACCCTATTCCAAATGACAAGAAGGCAATACACTGCAAAATTGAAAAGGATTGAGAATTCAGTGTCTTTGAGAAAGCAAGTTTCTCTCTCTCTCTCTCTCTCTCTCTCTCTCTCTCTCTCTCTCTCTCTCTCATCCTAGAATGACAAGAAGCCATGAATCTTAAAATTGTCCTTATCCTTACTGTCCTTATTCCTAGACAGTACTTCTTCACCCAACTGACAGAATTACCCACACTTTGTTTAATTATTAGACCTTTCAGGAATGAATGCAGAAAATCTTATCTCTGTAGCATTATGGCCCCCTTTCCTTTCCAGCTAAATGCATAGGACTCTCAGTATCTTAAACATGACTCTGAGTCTTGGTTTTATATAAGATAAAGGTCATTTTTGAGTAAAGGTTACTCCATAGTCTTCTCCCTCAAACACAAAAGATATGGACACTCATTCAGTTCCTTCTGGGCATACTGTCTTTAATTTTTAACAGAAAATCTTGCTCAGCAAATTCTCTTACACAGATCATTCACAATCATAGCAAGAGTCTGGATAATTTGTTTCATTTAAAGACTGCAAGTTAAGTCGGGTGTGGTGGTTACATGCCCTTAAATCCAAATCCCTCCCCTATTCTCTCTCCCCTTCTCCTCTGAAAGGGAGAGGCTCTTGTTCCCCTGCCCCTCCTGAGCCCTGGTACATCAAGTGTAGGATTAGGCACATCCTCATCTACTGAGGCCAGACAAGGCAGCTACATTTTGTTTAATTTTTATTCTAGATGGGTTCTCTGTAGCTCAGACTGGCCTCAAATGTTTGGCAATTCTCCTGCCCTAGCCTATGTCCTCTGTCTTTTAGGTAAAAGGTCCATGAGTCTCATTTTATCCTGGTTGTTTTCTGTTATTCTAGAAGGAATGGAAGTTTCATTGACTCACAGTTATTACATGTGCAAAAAACTGGTGAGCCTGAGAATTTGGGCATTCTATGTTCATGGGGTTTGAGTGAAAAACTTCCACAGGGTGGAGAAATTGAAAAATCAACCTTCTACCATTGCCTGACCAGCTTTATAATAGACTTTCCAAATAATTAACTGTTGCCCTCTAATAAAAAGACAATGGGAAAACACCATCACTCAGTCATAATGGAGTTTCAAGATAAAGAAAATCAAAATACGGGTAATTAATTTCTACTTAATCAAGATAATGAAAGGACTTCCTATAGGTCAATAAAGGCTGAGCCTACCATAATCCCATAGGATCTTGTTTAAATTCCAAATTTAAGGTTTTCAGTTTGGCTGACCAGATGCAAATTTGGCTGACTGGAGACTTGAGAATTTACATTTTTAATAATATATTCATAAAATTCTGATGTATAGCAAAATAAGTTAAAATACAGTTAATAAAATTACAAAAGTAATTAAAATGCTATACTAGAAAACATTAAGCTTGAATATATTAAAATTTAAAATTTCTACTTTATTGAAAGATACTTAAAAAGACTGAAAAAAACCCCACAGACTAGAAGACAGTGTTTGCAAGCATATCTCTGGTAAAGAACTTGTATCCAAGATAACTGAAAGCTCTTAAAATTCAACAGTAAGAAGCAACCCAACAATAGTCCAGGGCAAGGGAATCAAAGAAGTTACACAGATCATCAATAATCATATCAAGAGTCTCAACAATTTCATCATTTAAAGACTGCAAGTTAAGTCAGGTGCGGTGGCTAGATGCCCTTAAATCCAAGTTCAAAAACTACAAAGGCAGGCAAATCTCCGCGAGTTCAAGGCAGCCTTTCCTGCACAGCAAATTTTAAACCAGTCAAATTCTGTCTCAAAAAATATTTGCAAATTAACAAACGATGTGTACTAAGGGTGTAGCTCAGTGGTGTAGAACACTTGCTTATCATGAATACAGTCTTGTGTTTCATTGCCAGAACGTCTAGTAAAGAGTAGCAATGTGATGTGTAGCTCACTATGCAGATGTGATGTATAGACCCCTGTGCATTTGTGATGTCTCCACATAGGTGGATGGCTAAAGTTGGTTAAAACATAACAAAACAAACAACACTAAAGTCTAATAAGTCTGTGGACCAATAGAGTTTCTCAGCCCCTGCTTCTGGGATTTTAAACTGGCACAGAAATTTTAAGACATAATTTGATAGCTTCATAGTGGCATATCTCTATGAGTTTGAGGCCATCCTCATCTACATAGAAAGTCTTAAGCCAGCCAGGGTGACATAGTGAGACTCTGTCTCAAAACCAAACAAAAATACAAAACCAATTACGGAACTCAACATGATTTTACATACAATCCTCCAATCATGAACCCAAATATCTACTCAATTAATTTGAAAATATTGGTCTGCAAGAAACCTGCATTTGAGTGTTAATACCAATTTTACTTGCAATAGCCCCAAACTGGAAACCACCCAAATGCCTACTGACCAAGAATAAAACAAATGTGTTCTATCTGGACATGGTACATTACACTGTAACCAAAAAGTAAATAGGTAGAAAACATTGATTACATCACAGCACGGATGAATCTCAAAGATAAGATTTTGAGCAAAAGAATCCAGACACCAAAATGTACATTTATATGAAGTTTCCACAAAAGTCAAAACTAAAACCAGTGTGTCACAAATCAGATTGCTAAGGACTCACAGTGGCATGAAGTTGTTGTATGATACGCATCACAAGGAGTTTTTGAAGTGACAGAAAGTTCCAGATCTTGGTTTAGACAGCAGATCTGTTTGTGTACATTTGTTTTCAAATCAACCCAAACATGCTTAAGATGTTAATAAATACTTTCATGAAAGTTATTAGTAAAAAGAAATAGAAAGAAGACCAAAATTCCATAGCATAAAATATAGTAAAAGCAAGAGTGAGCAAGAAATTTATGAATTCCTGTTTTGGGGCTATGGTGATGCTCAGAAAATCTTCCATTTGGCTGCAAGTGCAAGCATTTGCCAGTCATGTGCTTGGGGAAAGAGTCAAGTGCTTGGGGAAAGACATTGTCCCATTCTACATCACAAGGAAACTGACCCTTCAGAGAATGGACATGATGCTGTCAGAGATCACTGATAGAAGAGCATCTTAGGTACTTTTGATTTTCATTTCTTTCCATTTCAAGCAACCACTGAGTTTTCTTGAATATTGATACTGTATAAAATTATCTCAATATTAGCCTCATTTAACTGTCTGGTCTCAGCAAAGAGAAACTCAAAAGCAATTTTTGCACTGCCCAATCAAGCCATCATGTCAACTCAGCCTTAATATATTAGCTAGAATGAAATAGATGATCTTTATTCTTGCACAGAATTTTTCTGCTGGTCTCAGCCCCTGCTATCACCCATGCAACTTATCATGTGAGTAGACGCTTACCTAATCCCAAGCAGAGGATCTACACTGAAATCATCTTTTCAGAATAGATGGATGCTTTTCTTTGTTCTTGCTGCTATAAACTAATCATTTAGAAATATTTGGGACTTACCTGAATTCATTTAAAACATGTTTACCTCAGTACTATCTAATAGACATATGATGCAAACAACATACAGAACTTTAAATTTTCTAGTATCTGTGCCATAAAAGTAACAGGAAATAAATAAAGCTTCATTAACACATTTTATTTAACCTCATGTGTACAGAATGCTACAGTTTATCATATGATTAACCTAAAACTATTTGTAAGTAATTTACAAATTTACACTCTTTTCTCCAATGTAAGTTTGGCTGTCATGAGCATGTATTTTTTTTTTTACTTAAAGAATCTCTATTTGAGCTAGCCATAATGTAAGTACCCCTAGCAACATGTTGCTAGGGGATCCCATAATGGACAGTGTGGTTCTATAGATGTGATTTCTTTAAATAAACTGAAATGGGCTTTAAGCAAAAGTGAACTTTATGTGTCTTTGATTCACACCAGGTGAAATACAAATATACCACAGTGCACACACCCATCCCTCTGCTTAAGTCCAATTTCTACTCAAAGGGCACAGGAGACACTCTACTGTCAGTAGAAAAACATCTAGAATCTTCCTTGATAATAGATTATCTTTCATACAACATATTCTAATTATTATAATTTTCCCTACCCCTACTCCTCTCAGGCTCTCCCTATATTTTCCAGCCACCCACATCCATACCTTCTCTTTCTCTCATTAGAAAACAGAGAATCACTCATTGACACACTTGGGAATTTCATTAAAAACAGTAAACTAGAAGCCATAGTATATAAGCAGAAGACCTGCTGCTGGCTGTGTGTGTGTGTGTGTGTGTGTGTGTGTCCCCTCCACTTACAATCTTACTGCCTCCACTCCCAAAGAGTTCCCTGAGCCCTGAGTGGAGGGATCTGATGGTGAAATCCATTTTGGACCGAGTGTTCCAAGGTCTTTCACTCTCTGCATCATTTCTCTGGCTGGGAGTCTCTGTATTTGTTTCTATCTGCTGTAGGAGGAAGCTTCTCTGACTGTGGCTGAACAAGGCACTGATCTGAGTATAGCCGAATGTCATTAGGACTCATTTTATTGCTACATTCCTGCAGAGCACTTATATTTTATTTTCTCCTATGGCTATGGCCGCCCCCAGTCTCGGTCAGCTGGGTAGTATAGGGCATTGGTTACAGCTCATGGAGTAGGCCTTAATTCCAGTCAGCTAGTGATTGGTTAGTCCCACAACTTTTGTGCCACTATTTTTCGAGTGTATCTTGCAGGCACCTTATCATTATAGATGAGAAGGTTTGCTGTATTTTGGGTGTTAACCTTTATCCTCTGGGAGTATGTAGAGTACCTTTCATTACCATGAAAAACACCTAAAACTTTAATAGACAAAATTTCATATACACAAAGCTGCTTATGTTTTCTATGGCACTGTGGTAGTTAGCATTGACTCTCCACTGAATCTAGAATTACTCTAGAGATGAGCCTCTGGGCACACATGTGAGGGATTTTCTAAATTAGTTACCTCTGTACATGCCTGTGAGTTTTCTTGATTGAGTTAATCAAAGTAGGAAGACCAATGCAAAATATGGGCAGCATTATTTTCTGGGATTCAGTGTAGGCTGTATAAAAATCATGAAGCTAACTGAGTACTACTGTTTATCTCTCTTTGATTCTTGACTACAAGTACAAGGTGACTGGCTGACTAAATTCCCTTCTACAATAGACCCGATAGACACAATGAGCCAAAACCAATGCTTCTCTCTCTAAGTTACTCTTGTCAGGGTATTTTATCACAGCAACAGGAAAAGTAATTAAGACAGCCAGGAGTCTAAAACAGGGAGGAACACTTTATGGCATGGACAGAGCGAGAAGCAGGATGAGGAATGGGAAAGAAACCCAGAGGCCGTGAGCAGTTAGATATGGCCGTGAGCCATAACAATCACCGAGCATTTTCTCAAATTGTACACCTTCAAGTTGCAGTAATTTTCTTGTTCTTAGTCTTACAATGGGTGGAAGATGATATGCAAATATGTTATTGTGATGTACATGTCATGAAAAATAAGAATGGCTCCCAAGTACCTCAACTTGACATACATACGCCTGGCCAAATTACAGATTACCTTAAGATTTGATTAGAGTGGCAGTTTTCAACCTGAGGGTCAGGACCCCTTTGGGAATTGAACAACCCTTTCACAGTGGTTGCCCAAGACCATCAGAAGGCATAGATATTCACATTATAGTTAACAACAGTAGCAAAATTACAATTATGAAGTAACAATGAAGACGATTCTATGGCTGGGGTGCTCACCACAACATAAGGAATTGTATTAAACGGTTGCAACATTAGGAAGCCTAAAACCACTGAGTTGTAGAATTATCCTTGGTTTCTACATCTAAACACTGATTTCAAACTGATGGGTTCAATGTTATTGCTGGCCTGTGGCTAGCTTCATGCGGTTGTTGAGCTACTGTTAGGAACTCCATTATCCACTCATAAAGAAGTCCCCAAAGGTGAGCTCCGGGACTCCCAGAGGCACTTGAGTCACCTAGCACAGTGATGACGGGGCCTATTAAGAGGAAAGCTAGGATTGAAAAATGTGAAGTGGGTTGGCACGCCTGGCTCATAGTCTGCATACAGATGAAACCAGCTCTTACAGAACATGTGGAAAATTGTATAATTCAAAGGCTAAAAGTCAATGTTCTCCCATACATTTTTTAATAGCTCTGCATATATTACTTAGGACTAAATAATAAGCTTTGAGGGTCAAATGTTTTATACCTGCAGCACGATCTATAATTAATACATTCTGTAAGAAAGTCATGGGCACAGAAAACGTAAAACTATGAGATGCCAATTGAGGCCAACAAATTGGGTTACTAATGGGTTGGAGATACCCAGATGTCTAGGTTCTGTGGTTCTCCGGGCTTTCTTTAGCCTTATCTGAATCCACCTCCTCACCTCCACTACTTGGATCTCCCATATTAGCATTAAGTTAATTTCACCTCCATTTGTCCTAAACGCATGTGCAGGTGGTCATCTTATCTGCCAATTCAGCTCTTGGCTCAAAGTTGAGCTGTCCATCATCTCCTTTAAAATGTTCTAAAATTATACATTTGCTTGCCACATCTAATAAAGTGCAGTTCATTGAATAATTACACCACTTTCTGCACTTCCCAATTAATTAAATGGAAAGATGGTGATGAAGAAAGGAGGCAGTAGAAAAGAGCATCCTTACCTAGACGATAATGACCAGGACCTGCGAGCTGCAAACGAAGACCCCAGAATGAGAGGCACCACTTCAATTATCCCGAAGTCTTGGATCCTAGACAATGCAGAAAAAAAACTCAGGTGGTCACTTTGCCAGTTTCCTTTACTTTGTCATTACCCGAAAGGCTGAAGTTGAGGGGATGAAGTAAATATATACTTAAGCCAGGGAAATTGAAGTCATCACGAACACTGCAGTTATGCAGGGATGAGACCTAGGATTAGTTCCCAGACCTTCCCAAGCATTGTGCCTTCTCACCCAATGCATTCAAGTTACAAAGTTGCAAAGCACAAGTTACAAAGACAGCTGTCAATGTTTCCTTTACAAAATACAATGAAATAGATACATTATACCGGACCTCAGTCCCTACACACTCCAAGTACACCTAATTTCTCAGTGTCTTCCCTCACTCATCATGGTCAAACCAAGAACACTTCAGGAGAGACTCCAAGAGCCCATACTCAGCTTGTCAGGCCCGTGAAGCTTTGCTTTTAGAGCCTTGAAGAGATGACATTCTGAGGACACTCTTCTCATCCTGGAGAGGAGTCTACCTGCTCATTTTCCAGTATGTTCTTCTGAACACTACTAAGTAAGCTCAGCAAATTCCTGCCATTCAGGTCACTTTTCAAAGTGTTAAAAGTCTGTCATTTGCATGGACAAAACAAAGCAGCTAGAAGCTCTGTCCCTGTTAACACCTTCAATTCCAAGAAAAAAAATAAGTTGAGCAGGGGGAAAAAAAGATGGTCCAGCCTAGAAGACTGAACACAATATCAAATATGTGCCCAGGAGAATATGTAAGAACCACTCAAGACTTCTGTGAGATTGGAGCTATGCTATCTTTGGATAGGACTGGACATCCTGCTAAAAGCATGAAACTAGAGCCATGAGAGGGAAGCTGCTCCATCTCTAACTGGTCAAAGAACTGAAGGGGACATGGTCTTGCCTTGATTGATTCCTAAGGACACAGCTGTTTTTTTTCTAATTATTTGACAATTTTGGACAAGTATATAATGAATATTGATCATTTTCCCTCTCTGTTCATCCCTCTTATTTATCCCTCCCTTCTTATTCTGATGTTTGTCTATGTGTGAGAAAATAAGACAGACAAGAACACACACACACACACAGAGAGAGAGAGAGAGAGAGAGAGAGAGAGAGAGAGAGAGAGAGAGAGAGAGACTATCCTGGATTTAATTGGGGTTGTTTTCATGAGTATTGCCATATAAGGTATTTATTAAAACATCTGGAATTTATCTGTTCACACAAAACTGAGGAGGAGAATAACACCCACTTCCCTAGCAGCCCCTAGTCCTTAAAGAAGGGATTGGACCTTGTAAGCTACATCCCATATCCATGCTGAAATGTCATTGGGCCCAGTGACAAACAGGGGACTATGTATACATAATCAGAAATGCAATGAGATCATGTGTACAACAGCTCTGGCATATCCAGCTCTGCCATGTCCGGCTCTGCCACATCCAGAAGAAGCTGGTTTGTGGCACTCTACTTCATCCTCTAGCTCCACATTCTTTCTGACCCTTCCTGAAATGGTTCCTGAACCCTTGAATGAGTAATATGGATGTGTTCTTTAGAGTTAAGCATTCAACAATCATTTATTTTCATTAATGTAACCAGTTAAGAGCAGGACTAGTAATTTCAGTTTCTTACTAGTTTTCATGAAAACAGAATAACAACAAAAGAGTGAAAGTGTGGAGCTGGAGGGATGGCTCAGTGGTTAAGAACACTGACTGCTCTTCCAGAGGTCCTGAGTTCAATTCCCAACAAACACATGGTGCCAGCTCACAACCATCAGTAATGGGATCTGATGGCCTCTTCTGGTGTGTCTGAAGACAATGACAGTGCATTCACATAATAAAATAAAATGAAATAAAATAAAATAATAAAATAAAAAATAGTTTAAGTGTGCATTTGAAACTTATGGTGATAAGTCTACACTCCTGAATCTAATAACTACTGTGTGCACTTATTAACTCATGCCCCATCACAACCATGCCTTTACCACAGACATTATGCAGAGCAGGAGACAAAACCACAGAGACATTAGTGAATTGCTCCATAATACTCACCAGTGAGAATGGAGTCAGAACTCAAGCAGTCAGTCTGCAGGCTTCAGATGTCTGCAGCTGCCTTTATGCTGTTATTGTTAACTTCCCTCTAGGTTCAGCCCTGAGTGTCAGATATGGAAACAGAAAGGGCCACTATTTAGAAAGCAGTTGGGAGTCCAGGATGATCCCAGTCAGAAGTGAGCTGTAGCACGGGCAGAGGTGCATCCCAGGATGTCTGTTTCTGGTAGCAGGACCCCAGAATACAAAGCTTCCTACCATCTAATGCTGGGTTGCTTCCTTGCATTCCTCTTTAAGAAAAGCAGCAGTGCAAACAATGCATTTAAGAGAAGAACTTCTTTAAAGCTCTTCAAGTTCTCTTATCTCTCTGTCTCTGTCTCTGTCTCTGTCTCTGTTTCTCCCTTTCCCCTCCCTTTCTCCCTTGTCATCTCTTTCTCACATCTTTTTTTTTTTTTTTTTGACCCTTTTACTGATCATCACATTCTTACCACACCTTATTTGAACACTGCTCTATTATTTCATCAGATTTTCTTCATAAATAGCTCTGGAAAATGGAGACAGTAGACAGCTCTGTGAGTGTGTGTGTGTGTGTGTGTGTGTGTGTGTGTGTGTGTTTAACCTTCAGTGGTGTATTTATAATGCATCATTTTCGTGATACTAAAAGAGCAACTGTGCTTTACAAAGAATAGAATACTGTAATCACAGGAAATCTCTGGTATTACTAGAAAAGTTATTTCCACATTTAGTTTAAGGGTTTTTCCATTTTTATTTGTTTTATTTTTAGAACTTTTATTGTTTTCCAATAATTCTATGAAATGCAGTACCTCTCTCTTGGAGATATATTAATAGTAAATTCAATTTATACTTCTCTTCAGATCTTCAAATATAGTCATTGTTTTTGCTCATTGAATAAATAAAGATGCAATAGTCTTACAAATATTAATAACAAGCTTTAGATCAGAGTTATGAAATCCATTCCTTGGAGCTGAAGAAATGGCTCTGTGGTTATGAACACTGACTACTCTTCCAGTGGAGAGAGTTCAATTCCTAGCACACACCTGTCAGTTCACAACTGTCGGTAACTCCTGTCGAGTGGGATTTGATACTTTCTTCTGGCCTCAAAAGAAACCTTGTAATGCAAGACTATATGGAGACAAAAATACCCATTTACCTAAAATATTTTTAATTAAAAAAGAATTTTATTCCCCAGTGCTGTGGTTAGAGTCTCTATTGCTTTGATGAAACACCATAATCAAAGAAACCTTGAGAGGAAAGTGTTTATTTTGCATATACTTCTATATTATAGTTCATCGTTGAAAGGAATCAGGGCAGGAATTCAAACAAGGCAGGAACCTGGAGGCAAGAACTGATGCAGAAGCCATGAGGAGCGCTGCTTACTGGCTGGTTCCTTGTGGTTTGCTCAGTTTGCTTCTAATAGAACCCACGGCAACAAACTTAGGGATGGTCCCACCAACAACAGGCTGAATCCTCCCATATAAATCACAAATTAAGAAAATGTCTTACAGCCCATCCCTGTTGGGTCCTGGGAGCCTCTTGCTTTCCTGGCATCTGGGATTTGCTGGTGACTATCCCAAGTTCCCCTGAAATGCCCAACAAAGGGGAGGGAGAACCTGTAGAGGCCATATCCAGAGGCTAGGCAAGGCCACCCACTCATCTCCAAATTCTTAACCCAGAAGGGCTCCTGTCTAAAGGAAATACGGGCACAAAATGTAGAGCAGAGACTGAAGTAAAGGCTATCCAAAGACTGCCCCACCTGTGGATCCATCCCAAGTAGAGACACCAAACCCAGACACAGGGTCCCCAATAGAAGAGTCAGAAAAAGGACTGAAGGAGCTGAAGGAGTTTGCAACCCCACTGGAAGAACGACAATATCAACCAACCAGACAGTGATTGGCTGCAAGTATCTGTTTCTGTATTTGTCAGATACCAGCAAAGCCTCTCGGGAGACAGCTATAAAAGGCTCCTGTCAGCAAGTACTTCTTGCCATCCTTAATAGTGTCTGTCACAGCCCTCGCCATTCGGTTTGACTCACTAGTTAGTGTCCCCAATGCCCGAGTAGGTCACTCATAATTAACATTCACACCAAGCTCCTACAAAATATGGAGTCTATTCTTTCCAGATTGTAATTAGAACATTTATCTACCCAATTGTAAGTTGTGCAGAATGCTTTACACCATTATTAGCTGTTTTACACCTTCAATATTGTAACGCAATTGCCATGCATATATATGTAAATTCAGAGGTAATAAGAGTTCCAAAATTTAAATTTCAAAACAGCTAGAAGTTGATCATCAGTTAGAAAGTTAAATGAAGGGTAATAACTATATTAAAATCTTTATCAGGAGTTAGACATTTTATACTAGGTACTCTCTTTTAAGAATTATAACAAAAATACATTAAACAACTTGCAATTGTCTTCATTGTCTCGCAAATTTAGAGTTTAAGATTTATAACCCTTCTCTTTTGTCTGTATTTAAAGTTATCACCTCAACTAATGTTCTGTTGGAAAGAATATAATTATAAAAGAGTATTAAACATTTATTAATACCTTGATGCTTCTGAAGTTACATCTATTTTACATTCTAAGACCTTTATGTAGAAAGACTTCTTCATTGTACCTGGTAGTGAGAAATGTCTATGTGTCTGCTATTTATACTTCAATCACAATATGAAAAAGAGATTTCCACTATGAAAACTGGATGTACCATCAGAGGTTTAATCAACTCCTGGAGTCAATCCTCACGATTCAGCGTGAGCTACAGAAACAGGGACGCGGTGTATGGTGGCTGCAGAAGTCTCTAGGAAAATGAGGCAGGCACTAAAAGGAAGGAAAACAGTAAAATAAAAACCTTGTCCAGAAATGAAAGAAAATTAGAGGCTGAATCTCAGCACCTGATGGTAGAGGTGAAAAAATAAAATACCAAATAAAAACCGTGTCTTTTCAAAATGCCACAAATTGAGCAATGGCTGAATAATTTTCCCAATTATAAGTAAATAAGGAACCCGGGAGCTAGCAGTAAATAAAACAGTTGCCTCTGACCCAACAATCAAATAAAAGCTACACCAAGAGTCAACAAGATCTGATATAATTGATACAATCTTCCTCAAAGGCCAACTGTCATATATATAGGTTCACTTGGAATGAAGAAAGCTGACTACTGGGGTCAATGGATTTTACAGAACTCCATTGAATGTGGCTGGCAATGGACTTTACAAAACTCCATTGATAGTGGCTGGAAGATGCATCACTTTGTGAGGGCGAGCTGAATTTACACAAAACTAGATCAGATAAGAAGGCCTTGCCATCCAAGTTCACAAAGTAGGAAATACATACCTACACTAGAGTATCAGACAACCTACAGTGGAGCGGAGAGCAAAGAGTTCTTTTTGTCTGAACAATAAAAAATATATTGATATAAAAAAACCCATGGTGGCACAGATTTCCTCTGGGGACAATCTTCTTAGAGACCACTGCAAACAAACAAGCTTTACTTGTGACTGAAAGATAGCTGTGTTTTTATAAAGACAGACATTCATTTATTCTGAAAACAGAAATTTAAAAAAGCCTCACAGGAAAAGATGATCCTTAAATAGAACTAAGAAAAATAAATCTTTCTTACAACTATGTACACACACATGTGTATGTGTTAAATATAAATAGTTATATATAGTATATATAATATGTAATATGTAAAATATATTACATATGTAATTTTATTTATATTATTATATATAACAATTATATATAACTTTTTATATTAAATTACATATGTTATATAAGTATATTAAATTATAATTACATATCATATATAACTATATGTTATATAATATATATATATTAGCATAATATATATTATGTAATATGTATTATATAGTATTTAATATATTTAATTGTATATTATTATTATATAGATATGTATATTAAACACACACACATGCACAAACATATTATATCACTGCTGTTCCTTGCTATATTCATATTTAAAGGCCATATTAGTTACTTTTCTGTCACTGTGATAAAACACAATGGCTAAATGCAACCTGAAGATGAAAGTCTTTTTTCTGGCTTATAATTCAGATAGGTAATGAGAGAGAGAAAGAGGGGGGAGACAGGAAGGCAGATATTCACATGTCTCCACCAGTCAAAGATAGTTGATATACCTAGGTTGGGTAGTGGGTTACACCTCTGATTGAGCATTACCAAACTTATAAAGCCCTCGATTAACATTTTTTTAAAATGTGTATAAATGCAAAAAGGAAAAGGGGGCATGGGATAGGGGTTTTCTAAGGGGGGGAATGGGGAAAGGGGATGACATCCGAAGTGTAAATAAAATACCCAATAAAAAATAAAATAAAAAAATAAAGATATTGTGCAAACTTGAAAAAAAAAATAATTCCAAAAAGATAGCAGACTATCACAACAAGGAAGAAGGGCAGAAGCAGAAGCAGTAGACAGGAAGTTGAGAAATCATGTCTCAAGCACCCACACAGAAAGAAGAAATCAGGAGAGCAGGAAGAAAAGACAGGCTGACAACCTACAAGTCCCACCCACTGAGATGTACCTTCTTCAGCAAGACTATACCTTGTAACTGATCAATAAGCTTTAGACAGCAATACCAACTGGGGACCACATGCTCAGCGGCCTGAGCCTACAGACACCATTTCTTGTTCAAACCTTTGCAAGTGCTAAGTGGGGTATAGTGCTCATGAATATGGAAGCCACTGTGAGGTCAATGGTTCCAACAAATGGCATGGAGACTTAGAAGGGTCAGGAGTTCTCCTTCCCAAATTTCAGTCCAATTCTATGTGTGCTAATTGCCTGACTGAATGTTTGCTGACCAGTTCTATATGCTTTTCTAAGCACACATCTGACTGTCTATTAGATGCCAGCCACCAATCTTAACAGGGACAGTAAAATTGTGAGTAGACGCTAGCTTGGTTGTATCTTGGTTCTCTTAAGGCCTGAATCTTAGCAGGAGGGACATGCTATGGACAATAAACAAAAGCACCTTTAGGACAGACAGGTGCTCTGAAGAAGCATGAGATAGACAAGTGTGAGAGCTCCTGAGCAGGGAGCTTCAGAGGGAACATGTCTGCACAATGTCTCCGAACTCTTAAAAGAAGCCAGAGAGTCTTATAGTCCAAGACATTAGCAGAAGAAATATGGCAAAGGCGAGTTCTCAAAAACCAAGGAATAAAAAGGAGAAATGTAGCTTTTGAGTAGATAGATAATCAGAAATTCTACATTGGGAAAATTAGAGACCAAGTTACAGAAAACCACAAGGATGGATTTGTTTACTTCTGGGGATTGGAAACTTTTGAAAAATTTATGCAAAAGAGATTTGTATATGAAACTTCCAAATGCTTATCCAATTTCTAAGAACTCTGACATGGTTTCCTATTCCTCCATTGGTGTTACAGTTCATATTTGTAACTAACTTCCTGATCTCTGACAATTCCTGAAGACAGAAATTGCTCTCTGTGGACAGCCTCCTTGTATACAGCATTCATGGTATCACTGGACACATAGTCCAACTCAGTAAAAATTTCAGGGAAAAAATGAATACAGATATGAATAAAAGATTTAAGAAAGGACAGTTTGGGGAGAGTGAAAGTCCCATGTTTGCACTACGTTGTGCATCTTTTACCTAATCAGAGATGCCCACAGCAGATGATTATGCAAGTTCAGACCTCAGAGAATGGAAAACACAATAAACAAATTTTAAATGATTCGCAGAAATTCTTTGGACATAGAAATGTGAAAGAATTGAAGGACTAATTCAGACAATATTTAACAAGTGCTGTGACATGTCAGAAAACTTTCTACAAAGGCGAGACTCTTCATCCCTTGGCTTTAATTGGGGTTCTCTTCTCATTTCCTTAATTCTCCAAGTCAAATCTTACTTGCCACAAGAGAAATCCTTTAAAAAAATAATTTTAACAGGATGTTTCCAAAATAATTAGCTCCATCCTAAAGGAAATGAAATTTTTGAGTCCTTAAGAACATAGAAGAAATTGTGCTTTTACAGACATAATCAATAGAATATGGGGCCTGAGTATGCCTTTGGGAACAGCAAGAACAGACATTTTCAAATTTCGTTAATAACTGTGCCTTCTGGGTCAAAGACCACACTAGGGCATTAAATGAGAATCTTGCCACACAGTGGAGTTTAACTTTTTGATGACCTCAATTTACCTCTGATTCTTTATGATGATCTGCCTGAAATTCTGTGAATTATGCATCTATTCTCTTTGCTTCCATACTAAAAGATACTTCTACTGCTGCTTCCCACAGTCTTGGGATAATGAACAGAATTTTCCTTGACTTGGGGAAGGGATGGTGTGATATCCAGGGCTATTGAGTGACTGAAGAGAACTGTGCAACTAAGAGTACACTTATTATGGCTGTTACGATTTTGTTGCGTTTTTATAACAATCCAGTAAGCTACACAACATTTATGTATCTTCTGTTACTACCACAGATCCACAACTTCAAGTTACTCATCAGAGAGAAAACACCAGAGGGAGATAAGAAATATTGCCTCCCAGTTGGCCAGTCACCTCTCCTTTCATTAGGTATGTGCACTAATGCTGGTACTTCAAGGTTCTGGAATCTGGAACCATTCTAGGCTCATTGCAAATATTCAGTGGTATTCATTTTTTTCCATTTGTGACAAGTAGGCTATCTTATAAACACATAGCCTTTCTAGCATTCAAAGCTCATGTAACTCATTCCAGAATAGCTATAGTCAATGTTTCCTTTGTAGCCCTGAGTAGACACTGTTAGTGGCCAGGTTCCTAACATAGTTCATCCACACTCAATCCAGCTTGGGTACATTTCAGCTTTCCCAGTCCTAAAACACGACTTCTTCCCCATCACATGTATCAGCGACTTCAATCCCAGTCACGATGCTTTCATTCTTCCCAGATTTATTTCCATCATTTATATGTATGTGACTGTGTAACTGTGTCTGTGTATCATATGTGTGCAGGTATCCTCAGCAGCCAGAACATGGCAGTGGGTCCCCTGCATCTGGAGTCAAATGCAGTTGTGAACCATCTGGTATGGTGCTGGTAGTGAAACTCAGCTCCTTTGGAAGAACAGCCAATGCTCTTAACCATTGGGCTATCTCTCCAAGCTCCCCCCCCCATGCCAGATAAGGCAATCCTCTGCTACATATGCAGCTGGAGCCATGGGTCCCTTCATGTGTACAATTTGGTTGGTGGTTTAGTCCTTGAGAGCTCTGTGAGGTCTGGTTGGTTGATATTGTTGTTCTTCCTATGGGGTTGCAAACCCCTTCAGAGGTTTTTCTTAAAGAAGAAAAAAAATGATTTACCTAATACTATGATGAATATGTATCTCACTATGTCAAATTTGAACTTCTGTTTTAACTGCTTTCACCTCAAATGTGTTGGCTCTTATCCGTGTGTCTATAATTACAGGTACAGATGTGGCTATGGTGACTTCTCCAACAGATGGATGTTATAAATACTTAGTTCTCATAAATCAGTCTTTATTTTTTAAACTAGCAGTCAGAAGTTAAAAGCTTAAAAATTCAGACATATCTATGTGTTTATTTGACCAATAAACTATCAAGTTATAAAGAGATGGGACAGTAGTTGAAATGAGAATGGGCCCCATAGTCTCACATGTTTGAATACTTGATCCTCAATTAGTGGGATCTTTTGGAAAGGATTAGAAGCGATGATCTTGTTGGAGAAGGTGTGTCACTGGGAATGGGCTTTTAGGTTTGAAAAGTCCATGCCATTCCCATTTAGGTCTCTCTGCCTTGTGCTTGTGCAACAGGATATAAACCATCAGCTATGCTCCACCACTATGCCTGCCACAGGCTTCCATTCCCTGTCATGATGGTCATGGGCTCACCCTCTACAACTGTAAGCTCCTAGTAACCTGCTTCTTCTATAAGTTGCCTTGATCAAGGTATCTTAGCATTGCAATAGAGAAGTAACTAAGACAGTGGTAAAGTTAATCACAGACTAATGATATGTCAATCCAGGCGTATACAATTGTGGCCAAACATTTTCTATTAAACAATGGCCTTCAATGTAGTTACCTCTGAAAGACAACAGAAGGGAAAGGAACACCTGACAGAAGGATCGTCTCCTCCTCATCATGCATGATTACCATGTATCAGCCTTTGCATGTGGTCAGGACAACAACCGAGATGTCCCAGTGATGGTCAGCATTTGCATGTGGTTAGAAGGATGACAACCCTGATCCTTGGAGTGATGGATTCAATTTTACTTTCATTTGTACACCACAAATACTCTGCAAGTGTTAATAGAACAAAGTAATCAACACGTGTGTAGTAAGTGTGGCTCCATGTACCCATCCCAGCACTAGGCACCATAAAGTAGAGCCAGCCTTTCCGCTCACCAACACCTTGTTATGGTAGCTGTCACCCGTGTGCAGGTCAGGAAGCAAAGGCTGGGAATTTTCTCTAACTTGCCAATGTGCACGTGACAGAGAGGAGCAGACGGCAGCCTGGAGCCTAGCTCCCCTGCACTGCCCTTCTCTGACATTACTCCTTTCTTTCTCTATCCTCATGTTTTCCCAACCTTACCTTCACTTTATAAAATAATGATGCTAACAACAAAGAAAGTGGTGTTAGTCATGACAAGGCCTGGACTCATCTCCTGAGCTGTTTGTCACACCTTTCTACAAGCTCTGGATTATATGTCTCCAAAATCTACCAATAACACACAAGCAGTATTTGAGAAGCTGCTTTTGGAGAAAGCCTGAATACTTTGACATGTGCACTGAGGTATCCTCAAAAAAAATTACTGTGTCAACTGTAAAGACTTGACAAAAATCACATCCTTCTGATATTGTTATGCACTTATGGGACAGGGAAAGAGAACCTATGAAATGAAAGACATGAAATAGAGTAGTGGCAATCTCCTGGTGACATTTTCCAAAGGACTGTGAGGAACAAATATCATAAAGCAGGAGAGAAGTGGTGTGAGTGGAAACACTGAGTTTGGGGAGAGCATTGGATGAGGTCTATAAGACATGAATCTATAGGGGAGGCAGTTTTAATGGAACTGCTATGAGCTGACCATTTATAAGGCAAATTGATTAGCTTCAAAGTAAACCTACTGAGTTACAGTGTGAGTAGTGTAAACTCCCTGTATTCAGGGAGTTCATGAGGTTGGTCTGAAGTCTGTACATACACTGAGATACGACAGTGATGCTGCTTTATGCCTCGGCCATGCTGGAAGCACATCCACCCACCTACCTTTCCCTAACAAACAACTAGTTCTCAGTACTTCTCTGACTTTAGTTAAGCACATTTGCAGGAGAAACACAGATCCCATTCTTCTATGGGAATGAATTCACCTTTCTACCCCGAAACGACATGGGAATGTTCAGAGGAAAAAAAAAAAAAAAAGGTCAGGAATGGAAGTACAGCCTTGGAATGAATAACTTCTTATTCTTATCTTCATCCCCATGTGTTTAGTGATAGCAGTGATTTGGAAGCAGCCATTTACAAAATGGACATTGTATTCACAGCTGAATGAATAACCTCTGAAACTATACAGACAGTGCGGCCTGTCACATTGAAAATCAATGCCATTGATGGTCTATTTTCCATGTAGATGTGTCTTTTTCAATGATTGAATAAGGCATGCTTCTCTATAGCAAAGTATGACATCTCTATTGTCTAATCTTCAGAGTCAAGACCCTTTGCACTCATTCACATAAACTTACACTAACAATACGGCACTTCTGTTTTCTGTAGCAGTATTTGGGTAAAAAAGTAAAATGGTTCAGTTTAAGTAGTCTTGCTCCCTACTCTCAAAAACCTCTTTACAATTTTATACATGTGCTATATACATATACACAACTGAATTTATTCTGTTTTTTAAATGGGGTTGTTTTTATTTCGTTTTCTAGTCAGGATCTCGTATAGCTGAGGCTGGCCTGTAACTTGCGGTCTTCATGCCTCAGCCTCCAAAGTGCTCTGATTAGAGGTGTGGACCACCACTGCTTGGGCATTATTGATGCATTCGGACCACCTTTTGTATTTAGGAACGGAACCTTCTGAGTTCTGGTGTAGACATTCCCTACTCAGAACTTAGAAGACATTCAACAAATACTCATATGGATAACATTTTGAAGATATGTGTAAGATCAGACATTTTTTTCCTCTATAAATTTGTTACACGTGAGGACAAAAATCACTCAACGGAAAACTGACACTGTGGACCTTTTGTTCCTCTGAGACTCATTTTTCTTCTCCAGGACAGCACTCAACAGCAGATGCTTAGAACAGAGAGTGCCAGAGGAGTCAAATATCACCACCGCTCTTCAGCATCTTGCTTTGTCATTTCAGAGCTGTTAGGTGGCTTTAGATGCAGGAAGAGCTCTGCAAATCACCAAGAAAGAATCCATTCTTTTAAACCTTGTTATTGTAGAATGTAATTTTGGCTCTGATAATCAGGAGAAGCAGCACAAACTGCAAAGATTTTCTTTAATCGCTCAGCTCATTCGTGGCATTCCTCAAAGGAAAAAGAAATCAATAATAATGTTCAAATGTAGCAATTGTCGAGGAGCAAAATACAAAAGTGCCTTTGTGGCTTGTTCACTTAAATAGAGCGGCGGTGTGTTTTTTTCGGAAGAAAAACAACTTTTCTTTCCCAAGGTTGCTCTGACAGGCACCCTTATGACAGAATGAAGAAAATAATCAGCAGAAATTCAGTTGTCAAGATCTCCTTCTGCCTTTAAGATTACTCCCCTAATCGGGGACTCTGTGGGTGAATACACAGTGTGAATGGAAGGCTCATAATCAAATCACTCAAAGGTTTACAAAGCCAGAGTGGGGTTGTTTTGTTTGTCTGTTAACTTATAGAAAAGAGAAAGGGGTAGGTTTGTTGTTTAATTTCATCTTTCAATGCAACAGAAAACAGAAAGATAAAATTCTACCCAAGTTCTCAGAAAGAACAGATGTCTGTCAAGAAAATCATACATGACTGTCTTAACAGTGTGGGTTTTTTGAGGAGGAAACAGAGCAGAACTTTTATTAGCCCCTTTGGAGGTATGATGTCATCACACCCCAAGAGATGGATGGCAAAACTTTTAAGGGGAAGGAAGTGGTTCACAGCATGAAGCCTGGGTTCCAAGGCCAATCTTACCACTTCATGACTGTGTGAGACCAGATGTGAGTCCTCCATCTCAAAACAGTTACAATCTTCCTGAGAAAACTCTTAACTAGAGTCCTAGGGAGAATACAAATAAATTCTTAGTGCAGGACCTTGTGAAGAGTCAGCGATCAGTGGGAACTATTTGAGCCAAATTAACAATATTTGCTTATTTCCTTAAGCATTTATTATGTCACTTTATGAATTAATTAACTTACTTTACATCCAGATTGTGTCTTCTCATCTTCTCTCCTCCATGTCCCTCCCTTTTATCCCCTTACCTCTATTTTCCCTCCTTTTCTCTTTAGAGAAGGAGAGGCTTCCCATGAATATCAACCCTCCTTGGCATATAAAGTTGCAGTAGGAGTAGTTGCATCTCCTCTAGTGAGACTAGATAAGGCAGCCCAGTTAGGGAAAGGGGATTCAAAGGCAGGCAACAGAGTCAGATACAGCCTCTGCTCCTACTGTTAGGGATTCCACATGAAGATCAAGCTTCACATCTGTTATATATGTGTAGGGGGCCTAGGTCTGGCTTTTATCTTGGTTGCTGGGTTTCTTGGTGGTGCCTTAAGTTTACTGCCCTAAGAATGTTCCTGCATCATAACACTGTCTCCAGTGCTGCCCTAAGAATATGCCTACATCGTAACACTGTCTCCAGTGCTGCCCTAAGAACATGCCTGCATCATAACACTGTCTCCAGTGCGGCCCTAAGAACATGCCTGCATCGTAACACTGTCTCCAGTGCTGCCCTAAGAACATGCCTGCATCATAACACTGTCTCCAGTGCGGCCCTAAGAACATGCCTGCATCGTAACACTGTCTCCAGTGATGCCCTGAGAACATGCCTGCATCGTAACACTGTCTCCAGTGCTGCCCTAAGAACATGCCTGCATCGTAACACTGTCTCCAGTGATGCCCTAAGAACATGCCTGCATCGTAACACTGTCTCCAGTGCTGCCCTAAGAACATGCCTGCATCGTAACACTGTCTCCAGTGCTGCCCTAAGAACATGCCTGCATCATAATACTGTCTCCAGTGCTGCCCTAAAAACATGCCTGCATCATAATACTGTCTCCAGGTCTGCCCTAAGAACATGCCTACATCGTAACACTGTCTCCAGTGCTGCCCTAAGAACATGCCTGCATCATAATACTGTCTCCAGTGCTGCCCTATGAATGAGCCTGATTATCTACATTGTAACACTGTCTCCAGAGTCAATAATGCTAGTTATTATTACTATAACTGCCGTTCTTGTTAGGAGGTTGATCTTGTACCCTCTGTGCACCCAGGACAGACCTCACAGGAGGTCCCAGGATAGGCTAAATATTTGAAGAAAATGACATGGATGATACCATTCCCAAGTTTTTACTTTACAGCATTAATAAAAATGTATTATTATGAAAACAGGATCTGCTATTACTACTCTAACCACGTGAATTTCGGGGAATAAGATCTTTGATCATTCCCTCACTTATCTTTTCATTCACTTTGTGTGAGCAGGTTTCCTGTCACTATAACATAGGCAGATAGCAAGCTTATGACATATTACCTTAGACTCATAGTTTGGGAACATACCAGGTTACCTTAGACTCCCATGGTGCCTTGGGCCCTAGGCAAGGCAGTTCATGATGCCAAGAACACAAAGCAGGAAAGAAAATAGCCACGGGGGCTGGAGAGACGGCTCAGCTGTTAAAGGCTAGGCTCACAACCAAAAATATAAGAAAATAGCCACGAAGCAAAAAAGATAAAGAAGGGGCCTCAAACCCAAAACCCCATTTGAGCCATGTCACTAAGGGTCTAAGGAACTTAGCCCAACTTCTCGAAGGTATCACAGCCTCTTAAACATGCTACCCTGGAAACCAAGCTTTCAATGCATAGGATTTTATAAGCACTCAAGATTACTTAGGAGTTCTGTAAAGTTTAAAGTGATAGTTTTTTAATTCCAAATTTAATTTAAAAAACAATGTTTACAATTGGAATGTCAATGACTTTGGGATTTGTATGATTCAGAGACAATTTGTCAATTTTTATTGACAAATATATTAATTCTATTTACTTAATGTGTGTTTGAAATAATAAGAACTGAAAATATGTATATATTCTTTAAAATATTTGATAAATAGTGTAACATACATTTTATTATGTTTTATACTTGTAATTTGTAAACTATATAATTCATAATATTAAACATTTCCATTTCTTGTTATTTCTCAGATATATGATGAAAACTGTAAAAACTTCTCAAAAGAGCAAATGGGGCTGGAACGACAGCCTGGCACTTAACAGTACACACAGCTCTGGCAGTGGACTTGAATTCAGTTCCCAACATCTAACCCAGGTGGGCCACAGCAACCTGTAGCTTCATCTCCTGGGAATCCAGTGCTCCCTCTGGAATCCAGGGGTATCTACACTCTTACTTCTACAAACCCACACCTGGGCATATACACAAACATAATTAAAAATAAAATAGGCCTTTAAAAAGAATAAACATTTGATATTTCTATTCATTAAAAACATGTTTCTTGGGGTAAAAGTTATCAATTATGCGTTTTCCCCATCTACTTTAGTTTTGTTGAAAAAAAGCAGTTTAGATTGAAGAAGGACAGAAAAAAGAATCAGTATAGTCGTTTCTTACTTTTGTTGTCATAGAAATATGAGGGAGAAAGCATGTCTGTGTTCCTCTTTTGGTTCTTACGCCATCTGAGTGAACTTTCTTCACCAGATACTTTTGATGCCTATTTCCATTTCAAATGAAATTTGTGTCCTTTGCTTTTCCTATTGCTGATGTGCTAGCAAAAAAAAACCCTGGTGACTATAATGATCAAAACTCTTTCCTAATAAGAAAGATAGTTTAAAATAAAATCTGTAGAAAGGCTGCACAAGTGAAGTCACTATAAAATAAAAATAATCCTTCAAGGTGATTTAAAAAAAGACTTTAGAAACAAGGTGTGTGTGTGTGTGTGTGTGTGAGAGAGAGAGAGAGAGAGAGAGAGAGAGAGAGAGAGAGAGAGAGAGAAGGGGGAGGGAGAAGAGAGAGAGACAGAGATCATGAAATGTCATTTGGCTTGCCCCATGCCTCTGGTGAATTGGCAGATGTTTTGAGACAGCCAAGCTCATTAGCACAAATACAGCAAAGGCAGGTCAGTGTTTCTGACTGTGACCCTGGATGATTGTAGTTGTCTGATATTTATTCACAGTGAGCAGAGGGAAAGGACTATGACTGACCTCACCCTGGGCCTTAGGAGTCTAGAAATGTCAGGATCATGACAAAGCTCTCATTATGGGGCACAAAGAATTACAAATTGTGTTGGTTGGGGCTCTCTAGATGATCAGTGCCCTCATGATAAGGAAAGAGAAGTTCAGAAGGTAAAGGATCAGTTGGTGTGGTTAAAGAAGCCCAGAAATCCACTCAATCTGCCACCTGCAAGCTGGAGACCCGGGAAGGCTGCTGAATCAATCACAATTAAAAGTCCCAAATCAGAGATAGGATGGGCTTTTCTAGTTCAGGAAGAGTGCAGGTCTTTCTCTACTTTGTTACTTTTCTGTTGATGTGATGAGACATCTTTACCTTGAGACAAATTAAGGAGAAGAGTTGCTTTTGCCTTATGGTTTTAGAAGGAAGAGTCCCTCATTTGGGAATAGAAGCATGGTAGCACTGACAGGCATGAGTGGCAAGCTGAGAGATTGGATTTTTTTTAATTGGATATTTTATTTATTTATGTTTCAAATGCTATCCCCTTTCCTAGTTTCCCCTCTGGAAACCTCCTATCCATCTGTTCTCCCCCTGCTTCCATGAGGGTGCTCAGCCTTCCTCCCACCCACTTTCACCTCCTGCCCTGGCGTTCCTCTACACTGGGGCATCTAGCCTTCACAGGACCAAGGGCCTCTCTTCCCATTGATGTGCAACAAGGCAAACCTCTGCTACATCTTTAACAGCAAAGAGGAAGTAGAACCTCTTCTTGGTGAGATATTTTCTCCAACAAGGCTCTACTTGCCCACATCTCTCCACCCAGCAGCAGTAACTGGAGATCAAGTGTTCAAATGCCAGAGCCTATGGGGAAGGGTGCAGATATCTCTCAATCAAACCTCACACCACTAACTCTGCTTCTTTGCCATATTCAGATCTAAAAGACATCATTACCACACACACATTAATAAGAGTAACCTTTCCTCAGTCTGCTGAGCCCAATCCTGATCTCTCCTGAAATATCTTCACAGACACACTCAAAATAATGATCTACCGACTCTCTAGGTGTCCTTAGCACAGTCAAGCTGAAATCAAAGTTAATCACCATAAAGATTGCTTCCAGTTCTCCATTCCGGAGAAAATGAAGTACCAGTGTACAAAATTATAAGACTAAAAGTAATTAAAATAATTCTGATTATAGCAAACCATTTTTTAGTGGTTTAAGGACAAGCCATTTCATAAACATCTCCCTCATCTTTTCTTATCAGTTTATAAAAAGCAATGACTCCTCCAAACATCTTCTGAGCATTTAAGAGTAGAATAATTGTTTGAGTACAAAATACCCCTACAGGTTCATGTATGTGAACATATTTTCCCAAGATGGTGATACTGTTTTGGGGAGATTGTATATCCTTTGCAAGAGGAGCCTACTCCAAGGAAGTGAGTTTCTGGAGGGCATAATTTGTGGGTTATAGCTTTATTTCTGTCGTAAATTCTCTGCTTATCTGCTGCTGAGATATAACACAGTGTCATGAAAGCTTCTGCTGTCATGCCTTCCTGAGAGTGACAGACCAATGGACCATGAAATGAGATGTTCCATCACTGTGATAAGAAAAGTAAATAAGACAGAAAATGGGTACAAGAAGTGAGCCTGTTTTTTTGTTAGAAACCTGATCATGTAGTTCATAAGCTTTCAGAAATAGTTTGTGGGGGAAATATAGAAGAGTAAGTAGCTGTGGAGTATCAAAGCTGTAGGAAGCTGTGAACATAGAGAAATAGGACATTGACTTTGGATATCAGAAAAACCAAATGCCAAAAGAAATATTAACAGTGACAGCCCAGCTGATTTGAAGGAAATGAAGACTTTATTGTCAATTTGATGGCAGGCCATTCTTGCTATACTCTGGCAAAAAAGAAAAACATCAAAGGGGTGAAAAGCTATTTTCTACTTTGTCATGAAATGTTGACTAAGGATAAATTCAAAGATATTACACGAATTAATTTGGTGAAAGATATTTCAAGTTAATATAGAATTCCAAATGTATAATACTGTTCAGTGTCTTTAGCCAGATTTACAGTAACAGAAAGGGGGTGGGGGAGGGAGGGAGGAGGGAGAGAAGGAGGGAGGGAGGGAAGGAGGGAGGGAGGGAGGGAGAGGGAGAAGAGTAAAGCAGAATGATGTGCAAATGTATAGTTTGATGTGAGAAGGAACACATATGAAGCTAAAACTGTAGGCAAGGCAGTTCTAACAAATGTGCTACAATTGTTAGAATGACAGATGCTGGTAAAAATCAGTTAAGCATTTTACCCTGGGATAATAGAACAGGCTCACTAATGGCAGAACAGTAGCCATCAAAGGCTTCAGGGCTTCAAACCCATTTGAAAATAGAGAAAAGATAGAAACACCATGTCCCTCTATTAACAGCTTCCTAAGACGGCGCCTTCCCTGGAGAAGCCACTAAAGCACTCTAAGACTACTACCAATATTGCTGATGGAGGCAGGCTACATCCCAAGCTGAGAATAGGACTTGGCATCATCTACATGCTACAGGTTTTCTAAACATGCAGGACGCAATAGTGGCAGAGTCATGCAAACTCGTTGCAAGATTCAAACCAACACAAAGTAGCCTCTGAGGGTCTGAGAGACCAATGTGTGAAGCTGTTCAATGGAAAGACTACAGAGACTTTGGAATTTTAGTGATGCCAGATTTATCTATTAAAAACAATTGTAGACATCAATTAAAATCAGACCAGTGGAATGGTCATGTGCACCACAGCTAAGAAGGCCATGGAGGAGAGCTGTCTGAGCCCACAGGAGTCCACACTCTGCCACATCATGAGGCTTAGACATTGGGTGTGGAGCCATAGCCTTTAATGTTTGCCCTACTGATTTTTCGTCCATTCTTTCTTTGCTGACATCCTCTTTCTTCTTTTATAAGAGCAAAATATATGCTGTGCCCTTGTATAGTGGAGGTTTGTAAGGTTTTTTTTTTTTTCTATATTATAGGGCCTTATAGTTAAGAGTTTATGTTGAGTCAAAAGAAATTGTGGGCCTTTGCCATAGGTCAGCCCCAGCATTCAGGTACTGAGGTGGGACACAGCATCTGAGAAAAGACAAAGGCTGATCTCTGGCCTTAAAACTCTCTCTTGCCCAACAGCAAAGGGAGGGGAGGCCCTTGGTCCCAAGGAGGTTTGATGCCCCACAGTAGGGAGATACTGGAGTGGTCGGGCTGGATGGGGTTGGGTAGGTGGATGGGGGAAGACCCTCATACAGGCAAAAGGAGGGGGCAGATGTGGGATGGGGTGTGGAGGGGTAACTGAGAAGTGGGATATCATTGGAGATGTAAACAAATGGAATAATTAATAACAACAACAATAATAATAAAGTTATAAAAATATACTACAATAGAGATGGTATTTAATATACAAATTTTCATACTGTTTATGTCATTTCATTGTTTCTTAACATCATCCTCAACTTTTATCTATAAAGTCCATACAAGCAATGCTCATATAAGGAATTCTTTGTATAAATAAAATTAAACTGTTCTCTTTGGGGAAAAAAAAACTCTCTCTTGCTGTTCTGAGGAATAAGGACCAGAAGCTGATGGCCTCTGGCAATTTAACTCTCTCTTGCTATTCTGTGGCTAAAAGCCACTGATTTCTGGCAATTTATTCCTGTTGATAGCAGCAGGGGAAAAGAAAAAAAAAGCTTAGCTACTTGAGTTCTTTTCTCTTTGACTAAAGCCTCTTGCTGGCCAGGTGAGAGGCTTAGAATTCCTTAACTCTTTGTAAGTCAGAAAGAAAAGAAAGAAGGAAGGAAGAAAAGGAAAGAGAGAAAGTTCAGGTGCACACAAAGATACACATATTGGATTAAACAGACAGGAGCTAATATCGCCTCTTTATTGTCATTTTTAGTATTTATACTTTCTCAGAATAATTGATCACATAGGTTTCTAAACACTTCTACCTTTATAAGTTCATAGTAAGTTTAAGGCAATGGTTCATGTCATAAATTGATAAGGAGTTACAACATAATTGCTTGCATGTTTCCATTAATGCTAGTACCTGACTAAGCATTCACTATCTGCTATTAGCTCCATAAGTTCATTATAAGTTTAAAGCAATAGTTTTTATGTCATATGTAAGCACAGTGTTGTCAAAAGACAAATTGTCTACCTTGTGTCTCATCATTTTGAAGTTTTGCATAGATAGACTAATCTATATTTTATATTTTACCCTTGAACCTTCAACAAATTGTCCATTTTCAGTTTATGACCTTTACTTACCAGATAGTTGTGTCGTCTATCATCCTAATCTAGAAGTAGCAGAAATGTTTTCCTTGATTGTAAATTTGTTCCAAGCCTGCTTCCTTTTCCTAGTGTAACTTGCCCATGAAATATGAAGCTTTACAGAGCTCTATTTACAGCTTTAATTCTATAAATGGCTTGAAATTATTTGTATCAATCTAAGAATTCTATAGAATTATTATCAAGAATTATGAAATCATCAGTTTGTCTACACAGTATTAATACATGAAAGTACATCTTCATATTGATTCTGCAGGATATTTGTCCAATAAGGTATGTAATAGTGACAGGAAAGGCATATCTATATCAAGAAGCAATCCAGGGATGAAGTCTCTTGAGGACCCTGCATCTCAGACCACACCCATCATATCCATGCAAAACCGTAAGTCATCTCCAGAAAACTCACTTGCTTGCCTTTCCTAGATGGCTTCTGACAGACCTTGAATTTTTTAGCAGAGTTGGACTTTTAAAACTAAAAGGAAACTGAGTAATTGATTGTATTTTGTGTTATGAGATGGACTTGAACCTAAAAAGATCCAAAGTGGAATATTGTAGTGTGTATGCAAAACGTTCCCCTGAGGCTTATGTATTGGAACACTTGAAACTCTAGATGGTGGCTCTGTTTTGGGACATTTAGAACATGTAGAAGTTGTATTTGAACTGCTGTATTTCTGCAGAGGGAATATTGATGACTATAGCCCAGACATACTTGTGTCCAACGATTGTTTTGGTGATTGTAGATAGATAACAAGCTTCTGCCTCCATGCTGTCCTGCATGATGGACTGATGTTTTCTCTAACCATGAGCCAAAATAAATCTTTGCTTTCTTGAGCTGCTTCTGTTAGTCGTTATTTTACAGTGATGAGTTAACTAAATAATACAGGCAAGCACCTAGTGCTCATGCTTACCTGGATGTGGAATTTCTCCTAAAGGCTATGCCCAGATTCATTTGCTGACTAAGCTAATTCTTCTGGCTCTTTCTCATTCCAGTCTTTCACAGAGAAGTTTCTTGGAATGTGGATTTCAGGCAAGGGGGAATTTTAACTAGTCCGCTCTAATTATCACCATTCTTGTTATGCTCACAGAGAAATGTTATAGAACCTTTTAATTTTGTAGCTTACAAATTGATAAGCTGTCAAATTGCCTTCCTTCTCTTTACAGCTATATTTAGAAAGGCTAAGCCACATCATGCTCACATTTCTTCACAATTATCTTACACAGCTATGTATTATGGTATATATGAAGTATCATCACGATCCTTTGTCACTTATACAAGCACACACATACCATTCGGGCACAAAATTCTGAGATAAGTACAAATATTAATAATTCAGAGCTAGTTAACCATGTGGGGACTGTGTGTGTGTGTGTGTGTGTGTGTGTGTGTGTGTGTGTGCATGTGTGTGTGTGTTCTACTAGGCTTATTACCAAGTTATTTAAAACTTCTTTGTCCATTGTGAATCTTATAATGAACATGTGAACATAGAGATATGTCTTCAAGATCATCATTTTGATTCTGTAGACATATACACAGAATTGGAATTTCTGAAGCATAAATTACTTACATTTTTAAATTTTAGTGGGACTTCTGTTTTCCATAAAGTGTCCATAACACTTTATATTATATCACACACATACACACACACATATACAGAGAGAGAAAGAGAGAGAGAGAGAGAGAGAGAGAGAGAGAGAGAGAGAGAAAGGGAGAGAGAGAGAGAGAGAGATTCTGTTTTCTCCACTCCCTTTCCAGAACATTTTTAGATTTTATTTTTAGATCAGTTTTCACGTTCACAGAAAACTTTAAAGGAAGGTACAGAATTCCCAGATATCCTCTATGTGCACACACAGCATTCTCCCTTTCTCTATTTCTCTACTAAAAAGTTTCATTTCTTATTAGATGAGCCTACACTGACATATCATTATTACTTTCATTAAGTACCTTAACTTTCATTAGGGTTCTTTTTCATTCCTAGTACTTCATCTTTTTATGAATTCGGACTAATGTATTCAAAAAGCAATACATAATACAGAGGATTTTCAGCTGCTTTAAAATCCCCTGTGTGTCACATGTTCATCCCCCCCAATCCCTCCTCACTTTTGGCAATCACGACCCTCTAATTGTTTCTCTCTATATATATATTATTTTTTTTGTTTTTATGATGGTGCTGCAGAGAATTTTCAGATTTATTTCACAAACTTCCTAATGCATGTTATATTTTCTACTATGTCATTTTATTATTTCATCATATAATTTCATTGTCTCAATAATTTATCCACTAATGTACTGAAGACATCTAAGTTTTTATAATTATGAACAAAACAACAAAAACATACTTGTGCAGTCTTCTACATAAACAGGCATCCAGATTTCATAATATGCTACAAATTTGTTGTAATCAAATCAGTGTAGTACTGGCATCAAAAGCAGATATGTCAACCAATGGGAGGAGAGGAGATGCCAGACATGCGTCTCAGTGCTTACATCAGCTGGTCTTCAATAAGGATGCTGAGAGCACAGTCTAGCAACAGGAGAATCTTGGAGAAAGACTATGATGAAAATACTAGCTACCCTTATGCAAAAGGATGATATTAAGCTTTTATCTCACACCAAACTCAACATTTACACCATACATAAAGATAAAGTCAAAACTTATTAATAATTTAAACATAAGCTGTGACTCTATAAAAAAAAACCTTTAAGAAACTTTAGGACAGGCATCTCAGCTTTGTTTTAGGCAGTGATATCTTGGCTTTGCCACCAAATACATGCAACAAAATTAAAAAAAAAAAAAAACAAGTATAAGTGCCATTGGATCAAACAAGCTTCTGCACAGGAAGAAAGACAAACATCCAAGTTAGGGGAAAATATTTGCAAACCTCATATCTGTGAAGAAGTTGACATTCAAAAAATGTTTTCCTTACAATTCACTAAAAAGAAGATAATGTGGTCTGAAAACAGAACATGTGTCTGAATAAATATTTCTCAGAAGGAGATGTGCACTAATGGCTAAGAGGTATGAAAAAGAAAGAAAAAATGTCCACATCAGGAAAGTGCCAATTGCTAAAACTTTAAGTATGATACAAGTAGCTTCTATCCCCTTGGGCAAAAAAAAAAAACAAAAAAAAAAAAAAAAAAACAAACAAACAAAAAAAAAAAAAAACAGAAGGTAAGATGCAGGCTTATTTGCAGAAATGGAGTCCCAAGGACAGTATTGGTCCCGGACCATGTACATCCCACACTGCTGGATGTGAAGGATCATGTTCTCCAGTCACGGACATTTCACAAATAGCAGTGTCTCTACCCTGGATAGCTTTGGTCCTGTCCTTCAGTGGTTGGGAAAGTGATGAACACAAAATTGCTCTTTCCCTGATACACAGACATACACTCTGATGTTATACTTTGTAGCTGTATCTGAATTTGAGAACACCTTCCCCACTGGTCATTCACAAAGCCACAGAGGAGGTGAAATGAGAACACATCCAAGAATGTTAGATCAAAGGTGTGAAATAATTCAATTCAAGGCTTTATGGTGATAATTTTTCCATTGTAATTAATTAATTACCCAATATTAATGACAAACCATCCCATAGAAACTTACACAGGACATGAACTGTTAGTATTACACAGGACATGAACTGTTAGTGTCAGAGAGAGTTATGAGAATGTTGTTGTAACTGTGTACTGAGATACAAAATACTGTCCTGCTGAAGTGAATCTTTCACGATGAAGATTATAACTATGCTATGAGCAAAAAGAATAGTAACTACCATCATGGCTTCAGTTCAGCAAATTACACAGCATCTGTTCCTGATTTATCATTAACCTTCCATGCAGGACAGCTACTCTCAATTTCACACTCGAAATCACCCTAAAGTTGCCAAAATGCTACAAGATGCAGATGCCCTTCGGTGCCAGATATCTTGTGACATACATATATTAAGCAGATGCTAACAATGTTAACTCCAGAGGAGCTGAGAATTTCTGACAAAGATAATCAGTCAAAAGTGAAATTTGAACTCTGAGAATGTGTTTCTGATGATGTTCTAGAAAACTCCTCTGTGCCATCGAAAGTATCCTTTAAATACAAGATACGGTACTTACTGTGAATGGTGCAGAGCTAGAACTTTAAGTATTCCTAACATACTCACAGCCATATTGTGTATGAATAGGTATCATATGTATTTAATTGAATCATTGACAGTTTTTAACTATAGTTGATTTCGCTGAATTGTTCTTTCTTCTTCAGCCTGTAACCCTAGCGCGAAAGCTGAGAGAGCTCTCCCAGCTCATTCTGTAATTTTAGCAGTGTTAAAAACTAACAAAATGTAGAAGTCCAAGTGAGAAGAAATCTCACTTTTCAATATTAATAATAAAGGGTTCATACCAGTGACAGATTCAATCAAATTATTTTCTTGAAATCAAATTGTAGTATTTATTACAGGAAAGCAAGGGTGGCTAAATATTATAAAAATGTGTCAATAAAATTCATCACCTTACAAATGAAAAGACAAAAGCCACATGTTTATCTTTCAACAGAAGGAGAAACTTATTCAATAAAATTTACCATTCAATCTTTATTTTAATCATGACAATAAACTAAATGTAAGTATTATCCTTACTTCATAAATATTACTCTTAAAGAAAACAGGAAGAGACTTACCATACAACCCACTGTATACTTAATCATGAAGAGGTAAGGTTAGAGGGACTATTCTTAAATCAGGAAGAATGCATTCTTCCCTTGTGCCTGTTCAACAGTATGGTGGTTCCAAGAGGGGACATTAGTAGACACAAATAATCTGTGTTTACCTTCCTCATGGTGATGTCTATTGGGCACCAGACTTCAAGTGGGTGGCAGAATTCGCCTTCATCATTGTAATGTCTATTGGGAATGGGCCCTCCTCTGTGTTGTAGAATTTTGCACTCAGTCTGTGAGAGTGTCTTCTGCCACACTCTCCTCATTCTTTCAAGCTTCCAGGTTATAAAACTTTTGAATGAGTTAAATTATATAATAAGCTGGTTTTAGCATATATTGTCTGCTTTAGAATTCCTCTAATTACATGAACATACAAATGATATAAAATATTATAATCAAAAATATAGATAATCCAACCCACAAAACAAATAGATTTCAAGAGACTTAGATGATGAACTGCTAAAAATGGCCTCGCATGGCTAGAAAATATGGGTTGATACAGTTATTGAGAAACTGTCTTTTAGTTAATTTCTCCATGAGTCTCGCTCATTTCTGTATTACAAATGGATTTCTGGTATCTCTTTTGTTCCAAACCATCTTGTCCAGGAGGTTTATATGGTAACCACTTTTAGGAATAATGTCTCCTTTCAAATGAAAGAGAAGACGTACACATTATCTAGTGTCAAGAAACCATGACTGCTACACTCAGAATTCCTTTTATATATCAACAATCCCCATGACATCTTGGACTTCTACATTCTTCACAACACCATGTGAAAATAAGCAATCAAATTTTCCACCTTCTCTTCCATAACATTTCCTCAGCCTTAGTGCAGGCGTGTTTTATGGATACATCCAATGGGACTGGGCTCTACAACTCTGCATTTTGATTGGTTGTAGTTTTCTTTAGTGATTGCTGTCTGTTACAAAAGGAGAAGTAAAATACTGAATGAAAATATTACACTAAATTTAAACTATATATATATAGATAAAAATAGCATAAATTAATTGGAAAGAGAATTGAAGACTCTGAGACAGCTATAAATTGTGAATAAGTCATCTTTATAGAGCTCATAATGAATTTCTGCATACAAGTAAGAAATAGAAAAGTAACCCAGCAGAAAACCAGGCAAGTTTATCAATAAGTAATTAGAAGGAAGAAAATGCAAATGGCCAATTACCCAAGGAGAAGATAAGGATATTGGAATAATCTGGGAAGTACAAGATAAAACAACAATAAACCATGAATGACACCTGTTAGACAGTAAAATGAATGTGATAAACACAAACATTAAATTAGTATGTACAAAAAGGCTGTAAGTACTTTATCAAATGACACAAAAAAATTTGTTACAACGGGGTGGGTCTGGTAAAGTAGAAGGTATGATTGGCACATGGGCCAGAAATTCCATTTCTGTTGGGTTTTCAAAGGAATTCTTGCATGCAACTAAAAAGACCTTCTCCCCACCTCAAAAAGTAAGCAACAACTATAGCCCAGTAAGGCAATGGATAAAACCAAGTTTGTTCACTCAACAAAACACTGCACGACAGTTAAAGTTATGCACCATGTGAATAGAGATTGAACTGAAAACAATGGAGATAAAAACAAGAGAAAATGTGATATATCACACAATGCCATTTATGTGGAAATTTTAAGCACACCACTTCGCATTAAACCTATAGGAGCACATAAACATTTGATAAATACAGCAAATTAGAAAGAGGCGGAACACAAATCAACCTGCACTGAGTAGCTGCTCTTGGAAGAATGCAATCCACAGAGATTTACAGACCCAGTTAGCAAAGTGGGAAGAATCACTTCCCTCCTGCCAGAGGCAGTTAGAGTGCTGTCTAAACACAGCAAATCCATCGATTGTATATTCCAGGGCAATGGAGTAGAAGAGGCAGACAATAAACCAATGCATGCAAAATGACGTTGGCTGTAGATGAACACAGAGACCGGGAAAGCTGCTGAGCTACCTCAGAGGTGCACTCTGAGAGGAGGAGCCCTTGAACACAAACCTGGGTGAAGAAACGGGGGGCCTGAGTGAAGAAGATAATCTTGGAGAAGAGAGCCAGGGAGAAGTCAGCTGAGGCCGGGAAGCAGCAAAGAGACCACCAGCCTGGATGAGAAGCTAGGTCAGGTGAGTCATGATAGGTACTGTTGGCTATGGCAAGCCACAATGATTGCTTTCATGACTATGAATCCAAGACTTGATGTGACCCACGTGTTCAAACCTCACCCTCAGATAGCTTCCTCTCATATTTCCAGAAAGGAAGGCTATGTGGTGAACATAGTGGTTAGTTGAGTTAAGTATCCTAGGTTTTCAAGTTAGTGACGATACAAGGCTACCCAGTGTGTCCCATCTCATCTACCGTGGCAGATGTGTAAGAACCTGAAGTTTCAGTGTAGTGCCAGTGTCCTAGAATGCCTTCACATAGGTTCCTCTGCCACTGTGACACGATCACTAGTGAAGCTGCTCTCATTCCATCTCACACACAGTCAATGGTGGACTCAATAAAATAGAGGACTCGGGAGCAGTCAAACCTGGTCCTGCCATGGAGGAAATCAGAAAGTGTGCACACCGCTAAAATAGCCCTGATCTTGAATTCTTGTTCTGGTTCCAAACATTCTGTGACCTTGAGTGTGTCACTAAAGAGTTCCCAGCATAAACTGCCTAATCTGAAAATGTAGACTCTATCCACCTTCTCCCTGTGTATGAGGCCAAGGGAAACAAGAGGTTGTAGATGAGGGAGGAGCACTAGGCCATGTGCATCTGAGTGCTGTGTCGCTGTACCGTGGACCGTGCTCAGTTGCAACAGAAATGCTTCCAGAGCATCTGCAGCAGGGTGAGCGCTATAGACTGGAAGGTCAGATTCCTTCCCAAGGAAACCCCAAACTATCCTTAGGAATTTCCTTCCCTTAGTCTCCTCTCTCCCAACCCTGGCCTCTGCGTGTGTTCCCTTTCTCTCTGCAAAGGGCATAGATGATTTTTTTCAGTGCCAGCGCCAACCCTGGAAGAAACCCACAGCCACCCACATGGTGTAGCGCAAGCCAAGTCCTCATAAATATGAGATGGGGTAAATTATTAAATGTTTCTGAAATCCATTCCTTCCTCTGAAAAGTAAAATTTAATTATCAGCTAGCTGGAAGCAGTGCATAGAAGGAGGTTGGTCAGAACTCCTGGTGCTGTGCTTAACCTGTAAAAGTGCTTATAAATGAGAACGCATCAAAGCTCCTCAAAAGCCTGCAACACATTCTTTCATAGGAAATGAAGTTTTTCTTTTGGTTAGACATGACCAATCTCCGAGAATATCCTGTTAAACATCATTCTGAAATACCAATATTCACCCACCGGGGTGGCAGAAATTAAAGACAATGAAAACACCAAGTGTTGACAGAGGACTCAAGAACCAGGTGGTTCTGAATGTAAATTGGGGAAAGTGCTGAGATGCAGTTCTCAAGAGAAGTGTGAGACATCATCAGCTTGTGATACGTAGCCATCAATCTGGGTTTCACATGACTCTCTGGCCTTTGCAAATGTTGAAGCCAGTGGGGTTTGGTTTGGTGCTTTTGGAGTGGAAGAAATGAATTGTTTAAGTTTGAGGGAAGGTGTGCAGTTCACAGAGGCAGGAAAGATGCAAATGAGAAAAATCTGGTGCTAACAACTGTGATGATGTTTCTAATGACTTCCCAAGGCAATAGACAGGGGAGGAAGAAATTCAAGAACAGATACAAATGCTGGCCTTAAAAGGAGGGCATGAAATACAAAGAGAGGAAACACATACCTTGAGTGTAGCAACCCTGGATATCAGCTGGTTCTTTCTGGTTTCCTGAGTTATTTCAAACAAAGAATCATTCTTCAAATCATCATCTTATAAGAAAAACATAAAGTACAGGCTTTTTTCTACTGAAAATATTTTCTGTTCAGAATCCAATTTGAAGGACTTAACTCAGGCATGTAAAATTCCTTGTAACTCCTAAAACGTTATTGCTTTTATTGAACCATTAGCAGCAGTGATGACATAACAAGGGGAGGTAGTGCCCAGAAGTACAAGAAATGTGTAAGATATCCAAAGGGAGAGAAGCTGGTACTGGCATCTGGTGGGTACAGGTAACCACAGACCATCCTACAAAACAGAAGTCAACTCTATAGTGAATCTCCACACCACACTCTCAAAAAGCCAAAGCTGAGAAACGTCTCTCTGGGCCACTGTTTTCCCAAATATACATTGCAAAACTGGTGCTCTAGTCTGATTGTTTTTTCAAATGTAAAAAAAAAAAAAAAAAAAAATGTCTGATGCATGATCAAAATACAGGAAGTTCCTTCTTATTTTCTCCCATATCCAGTATCCAAACTTTGTGTCACAGCAAGGAACTGAGTGTATGGCTGAGCTGACCAAATACAACAAGGTAGAATTTCTGATGAAGAAAATGGTGGTTCATCCAGTACAAAACAACTGTGTATTTCTCCTTTGCATTATATGATATGTCAAAAAATGTTGTCCCTTGCCCCACACAAATGCTTGAACACACAGGTCACTGGGAGCTTCCTGCCTATACTGTGTTATAGGACCCCATGCCTCGTATACACTGATACCTCTTACGTATATGAAGAAAGAACGATAAGGCTGTACATAAGCTAAAAACCTCCAAATATGTTGCTCAAATCTCAATGCAAGGGAGGCTGGGAAATAAACTCACAGGTTCCTTAAAATGTCAGCTTCATTGTGTAGGCCACAGACTAAGCCCTGATTGTTACATTCTTACTTGTAAAAATGGGTAAGATGAAGAACGAGGGCTGGCAAGATGCTCCAGGGGTAAGGGTGCTAACTGGTTTTGACCTGAGTTTTATCACTGGAACTCACATGATGGAAGAACTAAACCAATTTCTAAACATTGTCCTATTAACTTCACAAATATACAATATTGTATATTAACAGCAAATATACAATCAGTCAATCAATCAAGTGAGGTATTCCAGTGTTCAGGAGTAAAGAACAAACTGCTATCCTAGGTATGTTGATCTTGTCGAGATGACATGAAACTGCCTCTTACTTCCCAATATTAAGTACATAGTTGCTATCCTTAATCCAACGTCATGGAGTCCCCTAGGAGTGCAGGACTATATGTGTGTGCAAACTGAAGTGCCTGTAGCACCCTTGAAGAAGTTATGTTTCCAATTCCTGGGAAACATTGTGGGCTTAGGATGTACAGAAGATGGAAAAGCAGATGGGCCAAATTTGAGGAGAATTTTGAACATAGAAATTCTAGAAAAGCATGGAGGTAGATGTACCTTTTCTCAAGGGAAGTTTTAGAGCTTCTTGATTTGCAGGCTGTGCCTGGGATCAAAAACTGGCACAGTCAGCCAGACTAAGGTGTAAATGTGTGAGTTTGCCCAAAACTTCTGATACTTGCTGTGAGGTCCCATTTGCCAAGGACATCCCACCTCAGACACTTGCCTTCACGTTTGATAATTTGCTAGGGTGACTCACAGAACTCAAAAAGGGCTATACTTAGTATTATAATTTTAACATATGCAAATTAGAGCCAGTCAAGTCAAGAGGCACATAGGGTAGAATTTGAGGACGAGATGAGAACACAGAGCTTCAGGCTTCACTTACCTAACTCCCAGTACATGCACACCCCAATGTACACACTGAAATTAACAACTCAGAAATTTCCCCTGAGTTTAGTGTATGTTGCATGATTGAATAACAACCTACAAAGATGCCCAAACACTAGTCATCTACATAACGTACTTTATCAGGTATTATGATGGTGTCCCCACGAATAACATTGGCATTTTTGACACACTGGACATCCCAAAGGTATGGAAGGTAATTCCCCTAGGATGTGGTCAAGGGCCATAATTTTGTCTGGGTAGAGTTATTTACTCACTACACACTGAAAATTGAATCAGTAATTTTACTACTACTGAATATAGTACATTTTGTAAGTATTTGATTATCAATTGAGCTATTTATTCAGGATAAAATGTATGTCAGGCCCTGTGCTAAATATTTTATGCATGTTCTTTATAAAAAGCTTTTTATGCATTCCTCATAAAACCTGTTAAAAGAAATATAATTTATGGATGAAGGGACTTGCTCCATAGAGTAACTTTTGATCATTTATCTACTGGTAAATGCAGGGGCAACTTCTAAGGCTCAAGACTGACCCTAGATCTCAGGATCTTAACCGCGCTGCTATACTGAGCAGTGATGATGTTGTCTCCCGGGTCACAGAGTAAGCCTCTGGCATGTGACTTCTATTCCTAGTACAGGATTCTGTGCCTAGTACAGGCATCAGTGGAAGGCTTAGCCCCCAAACCCCCACTTACGCCATGTGTTGCCATGAACCCCAGTCAGTCTTCTAACTCCATAGCATCAGGGGGAAAGATTATCTCACAGCCCTATAAGCAGTAGGGTTTAGAGACTCTCAGAGCTGAAAGGGGTGGGCTCTCTGACTCAAATCTTCACAAGTATTAGCACCTGGCTCTGCCACCTTCAAGACTAGCCTAGCTGAGTTGTCTTCCATCCCCCTGTATAACGTGAACTTGATCCTTGATTATGTTTTGTCCCTTTTCTTACTCAGTCTCTGATCCTTTTTAGTGATGTCTTCCTGATTAGCTCTTTCCTTCTGCCTCCTGATATCTCCTGCTCTGCCTCAAGTCAACCAAGACTCCTTAAGTCCTGCTTGCTCACCTCCGTGTCTGCGGTCATGCAGGTAAATTTATCACCATCTAGAATAGGAGATGAGTTTTAAAAAAAAAAAAAATCTTTCAAACCCAGTTCCCAGTTTATTGTAGATGCTGGAGACTGTTCCAACTGTAGTTTTATTGAGACCCACTAACAGATGAAAGGAGTTAGAGCCTCTTGACCCTGTGGTAAGTTACACATACCACCTGGCCCTCAGCCTGTTTCTTGTCATCTTTATATCCTTTATTTGTATAAAAATATGTAGTGGGAGGCAACTTCCCAAAGTAAGTGCTCAGGACTAAAGCTCTCAATGAGCAGAGAAACAGAATGTAATGTCACAGAGAGCAGAGGGAAAAAGAGAGCATTGATATTCTGGAATTCTGCAATGGTGAAATGAACTCTATTTGGACAGAAGGTAAATTGAATAGAATAAAACGCCAGAAGTGGCCTCTGTGAGGTCAGCTGTTTGTTACAGGCCTCACATCTACTGCACGAGATGAACATATTTAACAATAGCTTTGCAAGCCTGCCTCTAGGCCATGTATGCCCTGTAAGATTTTGAGAGTTTTCTAGAGTTAAATCTGGAAGCCCCAGAGTGCTGCTATTTGACAGAGTATTTCTAGAAGGCCCTCTTTGCTAGAGGAACAGCTTCAAATACCTTTGAACCAACACACTCAGCATCACTGAGGAAATCCCTGGGGTAACTTTTTCTTCAGGAAACTGCATCAAAGCTAACTGGTTTAGTGCTGCTGTTCACAGGAGGCTGGTAGCAAAATCTTACAGAGCTGAGATCAGTAACCTGCAACAGGAAAGATCCCTGAGACCATACAACTACAGTGA